>NC_079890.1:195031-275525 GCF_024868665.1 Triplophysa rosa
TCTCTCTCTCTCTCTCTCTCTCTCTCTCTCTCTCTCTCTCTCTCTCTCTCTCTCTCTCTCTCTCTCTCTCTCTCTCTCTCTCTTTCTGTTTGTCTGTCTGTCTGTCTGTCTGTATCAGGAGAGTTGCTCAGGTCTTTTGCTGTCTCTCTCTCTCTCCTGTCGTTCACCCCTCCCTCTGTCCCTAGAGTGACACAACAAGTTAGTGTTGTAATAAATCACAGTGTTGCTGGCCGCTCTCATCTTTGATATAATTAATAGGTGCTAAGAGAACGTAACAGCCTGTAATTTGCAGATGCCAGTTTGAGGTGGCCATCAGAAAGATGCTTCTCCACCTTTTCTTTATATTTTTCGGGCAAAAGTGCAGAACGCTGTTAAAATTGTCAAAATTAAATATAACTCTTCATGCACGGCTATAAAACTGCAACTAGAGAGAAGTTTGAAGGTAAATATTAAACAGGATTTTGGAGCTTTGGATGAAAATATGAGCTGTGCTTTCATCTGTTCATATGTGGTTGCTAAGGTGTTGTTGTTTTTGTGCACTGGGGTGCAGTTGTTAGGTTGTTGTGGATGGTTGACAGGTTGTCGCTGAGATATTTCTGTGACAAGCTAATGGCTTTAATGCCCAGAGAAAACATGAACTGATCAAATGTCAACGTGAAATACCCAGACCCAATAGTACTATATCCATGCAAATATTTTTAAGAAGGGAAACGTATGCATAAATATCCCATCGAGAACTAAGAACATTGGTGCTAAAATTGCATGAGGATTCCCTACGGAGCCCTTTTAGGGACATTGGGTGGAAAAAACATGAGAGGTTCATGAGAGACATGAGAGATTCTCTCGCAAACATGTTTGCATTATCTCGCAAAACTTTTGCGTTCTCTCGCAAACATATTTGCGTTATCTCGCAAAGAAAACCTAATGAAATATCTTGTGAAACGTGTGTTCTCGCGAGAGACTTCTGCGCGGTAACTTCTGTGCGCCTGCACAGCATCACCTGAGTGATTTTGGATGTGATGTACGCAGTTTAGACAAAACATACAAACTTCGACGTGAGTACAAATATAAAACTGTAACAATTACTTGGTGTAGCTCAACGATGGAGGACGATCTTCAGCTGTTTTTAAGGTCACGGCATGTTCCAGAAGACAGCATCATCCGCATGAACAGGGAAAAGGTAGGTATAATGTTTCATTAAAACTTGACTTGTATGTCTGTAGGGGTGTAAACATTAAATAGCCCTATTATACTATGGCCACATAAGCTATGTTCTAAATATAATTACAAGCCACAGACCGTCATCTTTGTTGAATCAGAATTATTACAGAATTTACTANCCTATTATACTATGGCCACATAAGCTATGTTCTAAATATAATTACAAGCCACAGACCGTCATCTTTGTTGAATCAGAATTATTACAGAATTTACTAACGTTAATAAGGTATCATATACATTACTCGAAATTGCGACCATAGTTGCTTATGCTCCCAAAACCTGTAACCCGTTTAACCTCAAAATATATTTTGGAGAATTTGTGCGAGTGCCATTTTGTTTTGATGTGACCTGTTTTCATTAACGTTACTGTACAGAGCGTTTAATATAACAGCACACAGTATGCGCGTGCTGCGCTACAGTGATCGGTGTACATCAGGGATAGGATTAGAATCATGCAGCAATAATCAGGGGAGTCGTTATCTGGCAAGGAGTCCAAATTCGGCACAACACAGGCCAGGTGGTGTGTCGAATTCTCCTACCCGTCAGATTTTCCTACCGCAGGGCAAAATTTAGGCTACAATCTAAACCACATCGACAAAATATACAGGTAGGATGATTTTACAATGCAAAATACCCTGTCAGATAGTCCTACCAGTTTAAAAAGAACACATAAAATAAGTTTACATTGTAAATACCCTGTCAGATTATCCTACCAGCATAAAAGAAACATGTAGGATTAATTAACAGCACAATACCCTATCAAATTGTACTAACAGTGCTAAATAAATAGCACTTTATAAATAAAGTGTTTTTCTGACAGAGTGTCTAACTTTCATTTTCTGCATCTTTATTAATCCTCCAGAATGCAGAGATAATTGAATCTGAACAGACGTACAATCACCACCTTTAAGTAATCCTGTACTGCTGGTAAGAGAGGCAAAAATATGTTTTGTATGTGGATCATAGATAATCGTTCCTAAAATACCTGCAGTATCGATTCCAAATACCAGAATTGCCTATTTTTGCGTAAGATTTGGCTTTTGTTTGTCTAGAAAGACAATACAAAAATACACAATACGGAATAAACAAGGGACGAAGATTGTGTAAATCATATACACTCTGGGCCTCATTTATGAAACGAGTATACGACCGAAAACTGGGAGTACGGTAGTTTCCACCCAGGAGCATTTATCCAAAAATCGGACGTGAGCGGTTGCCACGATCAAATCTCACGGCAGGTCTCAGCTCGTGTTTGCAAGTTTTGAGATAGGGCGAAGGTCCGTGTATGCTTTACCCTTTTGATAACTGATAAGGAATAATGACAAATAGAAAGATAGATTGTTTTTTTCGTTTAGAATGAATGTAAAAATAGATTCCAATGCGATTTCTTTTTTTCGTGACATTAATAAAGTATTTTCGTTTCCAGCCTAATTATCATTTAAATGCTTGAAATTACCAGGTTAACTGGTGCTTAGGTGTACAACATTTTAATGAAATTTTAGGCTACTTCTAATTTACAACACTTAAAATGCACATTTAAAAGTACAACGTGTTAAAAACTACAATATGCCTAATCAATATATTTATAAGCAATTGGTTAGTTTACATATTTGCAAGATGTTCGTTTCTTTGTTTGACATGCATTAATGAAAACAGACAAAACGCATGATTTAATGTTTTATTTGTGCGATGTTCGCTTGGGGGTGGAAGACGCGCACTGGGTCACACAGCTCGAGGATGCCTGGCTTTGTGTGGCAGGCTCTGGTTTGTGGGGGAACCCGGGGCAGAAGACTCTGACAGGTCTGAAAGAGAGAGCAATAAATGATGCAAACATAAAACTGTGTGTGCTTGTGTAACCGGTACTACTCACCCCGCTCTGCGCGGGCCTCGAACCGGCGTCGGTTCAGATGGGAGACGGGCGCTCTAACGAGGAGGCTAAAGACCGCAGTATCTAGCGTCTGTCGCTAGAGCGTCTCTGTTGGTCGGGGAGTGAGGTTTACACACTGCACAGCTCTTCACTAGCAGGCCTCCGTTACACTTGATTTAAATAGCCTGAAATGCAAGATTAGCAGCATTAGATCCCGTTTAGAAACATGCATCAGTCTCCTCTGCCACAGACAATTTTCTCTTCACCTAATTTTTTTTAAATATAAAAAACATTTACACATTTAGTACACATTTAATTGCACCGCAAAAATGATCAATAGGGCATAATTTACACCTACATTCGTTTTTACATTAACACAGGAATGTAACTCAAACAAAGTTCTTTAAAACTGATGTCAGATTAATTTTGTTCCAATTTAAAGCCATTCTAGGCTACAAACAAAGTAATTTAAAGCAATACCAATACTTTCAGTGTAAAAATAATAGTGAAACAATAATAATAAATTATTTGCGGTCATTTTTACAAAACATAAATATCCAATAAAAAATACAAACCTCAGCTTGAGTTCGGTTCACTGTTGCCCGCAGCAGTGATCTCTTTACAGACTGTTTTTCACATCTTATGATTTCGCTTTTCAAGGTTAAAGTTTGCATAACTAAATCGTAAAAGTTCCTCTTTTTCTCCGGATTACGTTTCTCCGTGTCACAAAATCAAGGGGAAGGCGTCTACACCCTGAATTTATTGGGGCATGATATGTAAATTACGATTGATTTTTATGATCGATTCATTTATCAAGGTAAGATCATTCGTACAATGAGATTGGTAGCATTGAATGTTTGATGAATCACATGTGAATCCTGTCGTAAGATAATTTCTACGTTTGATTGATAAATGAGGCCCAATATATTGTACATGAGAATAAGAAACTTTGCTAAAACGTGTGATGTTATAATTAACGAAGTTCATGATTGAGGGGCTGAAACCAGTTCTAAATAAAAATTGTTACTGTTGTTTTCTACACCGTATGTCTTTTACGTTCTTTTGTAAAATACAAAAGGAGCATTTGTAAAATATTTGGCTATGCGATTACAAATAATTTGGACTGAAACTGTATCTTACTTCAACTTAAAGTGAAACTTCACCAAAAAATGAAAATTCTGTCATCATTTACTGACCTTCCAGTTGTACTTGTTCCAAATCTGTATACATTTATTTGTTCTGATGTAGAAAGAAATTTGGAAGAATGCTTATAACCAGACAGATTTTGCCCCCATTAACTCCCATAGTAGGAAAAATATATTTTTTGTTCTGTTGAACACAAAAGACATTTTGAAGAATGTAGGACAGCAAACAGTTCTGGGGCACTTTTGACTGCCATTGTATTCTTTCCTACTATGGGGGTCAATGGGGGTCAAAATCTGTCTGGTTAAGCATTCTTCCAAATATATTTCTCTGTGTTCATCAGAACAAAGACATTTATACAGAATTGGAACAACGCGAAGGTGAGTAAATGATGACAGAATTTTCATTTTGGGGTAAAGTGTCCCTTTTAGTCAACACTCCATTGTTAACTCCAATGTACCTTTGTTAACAGAAACTACAAAAAAATCGTTAACTGAAAAAAACATAATGGGGAAATTTGAAACTAAACTAAAATACTCCACATTTTTATCCACAATAGTGTAATTGTTTAATTTGTAATTTGCCTAATTATATATAAATGTGCTATTTTAGAGTGACACAACAGAAAATGTTGTTTAGATTGAACAGTATGAGGCTGTAATTTTTTTAACTTAACTAATTATTTGAAAAATGTAAAGAAATCTTGAAATAATCGTTGTAAATGGTCTTTTTCTAGATGGGTAGTGAAATTCCTTCACCACCAGATGTGCCACATGCAAGAAACCACCTTTCTCATCCAATGTCATCTGGAAACATAGAAAATCCAAAAGATGTGCATGCTTTTATACACAGGGTAAAGGTTGTAGAAGATCTTTTAGCTGTGTTCGTGGATAGCAACATAATTAAATCAACTCTGAAAATGGACTTTGTGAATGAGAGTGCTGTAGATGATGCTGGAGTGTCCAGAGAAGTTTATACTGCATTCTGGGATCAGTTCCTCGAACAGTGTGAAGGGGAAGATGAACGGATTCCTAGACTGAGGCCAGACTTCTCTGAAGTTGAATGGGAAGCAGTAGGAAGGATATGGGTAAAAGGATTACTTGACCTCGGTGTACTACCAATTAGACTTTCCAGTGCTTTCATTTTAGCATGCATGCATGGAATTGACTCGCGGTCAGCGACGATGTCCTGATGTCCTCTTTCCACAACTACCTTTCTGTGACTGAACGATCTGCTGTTGCAAAGGATCCTCAAGGCACACTGGAGGAATGTGATGAAGAGGATTTGCTTGACCTCTTCACAAGAATGGGCTCTCACTGCATCCCTCCGAAAAACAACATGGAAGTTGCCATCCAAACAATGGCCCATAAAGCAATTCTTCAAGAGCCCAAATACATAATAGATTGCTTCTCCAAAACCATGCAATTTGCACTGCTCAAAGTACCAGACCAGGAAAGTCTACTGTCTCTGTATGACACAAAGAAGGCGACTGGAAAAAAGGTAGTACAGCTACTTCAATCAACACAGATGATTCGCTCTCAGAAAGAACAGACAGTATTCAATCATCTGCAACGTTATGTCAGAAATGCTGACCAAAGCAAAGCAGAAAAAATTCTACGCTTCTGTACAGGTTCTTCTGTCATATGTGTTGATCAAATTAAGGTAAGCTTCAATGCAGAATCTGGCCTCAGCAGAAGACCAGTTGCTCATACTTGTGAAGCTACTCTTGATTGACCATATACTTACAATTCTTACCCAGACTTCCGCACAGAGTTTGATAACATTCTGTCCAGTGATTACTTTGAAATGAACATCCTGTTAATTTGATGCTGCACAGGAATGTCATAGTTATTTGTCACGAGGGTGGCAGAAAGAACCCAGATGCAGGCAGCAGCAGTGAAGGGGTTAACAAAAGAAGACTTTAATAACAAAACAAAACCCCGCAATGGAGGGAAACAAGACACGATAGTAACTCAAATGGAAACAAAAAAAAAGACTTCCCACAAGGGGTCAAAACAAGAAAACAGGATAGCTCAAACTTACTGATTAAATGACGGAGAAGAATATATAACATACACGACAAGAGGCAGGGGATAAAACAAAGCAAGGTATACTGACTAGGCGCAGCAAAAGACAAGGTATACTCCACAAGCACATACACATGCAACGCAAGAGCACAGGACAATGAAACAAGAGGGCATTAAATAGGGTAAGACAAACGAGGGATAATGACACAGGGCAGGTGGGAAACATTAGACATGGCAGGGAAGCAATACATGAAACAAGAGGGGCGGGGCCAATGACAAGACACGAGAAAACACATGAGAAGTAAAAAACAAACATCTCATGGCTTTCTCACATAAAACCTAAGGGCTCTGTCCCGATCCTGCCACACGACTAGGAATTCATAAACAAGAAGGTAGGACCGTGACAGAGCCCCCCTCCCTTAATGAACACCCCCAGGTGTTCACCAAGGGGTTGACAAACAAGACATGACAGACTGGGACATAGACAAGAACCAAATACACATAGACAACATAACCAAGGGCAACACATAGACAACATAACCAAGGGCAATACAGAAAATACAATTACTGGGTTGGGGTGGGACAACAAAAATAATAAAAATGGGGGGGGGGTGGGGACAGACAAGGGCTTGTGGGGGGAACAGTCCTAGTCCCCGGCTGCGCTCGAGGGCGCGATGTCCTGGGGGACTTCGGGGAGGAAGTCCTGGGGGACAAGGCTGGCCGCCGGCTGGAAGGCCGGCTGGAAGGCCAGCTGCTGCACCGAACGGGACGCCGGCTGCTGCACCGAACGGGACAAGGGACTGGACACGGGACTGGACACCGGTGCACCGGACTGGATTCCGGCTGCACCGGCTGGGACGCCAGGCTGGACGCCGGACTGGGCGCCGGCTGGATCACCGGACTGGACACTGGACTGGAAACCGGACTGGTTACCAGACTGGACGCCGGCTGCACCGGCTGGGACACCGGCTGGAAGACCGGCAGGAAGGGCGGCTGCTGCGCCGGCTGGAAGGCTGGCTGGAGAGGGCTTGACGCTGGCTGGGATGCCGGCTGCTGCACCGGCTGGGAAGAGGCCAGCGCCGCCCTCCGCTGACACTTCTTCTTCAGCCGAGCCACCCGCCTGGAGGTCGGCTGAAGGAAAGAGGCAAACGGCACGGCTGGCTCTGGCTGGGACTCCTCAGATGTGGACCCCCAGGATTCTCGCCTCCCCCGCTTGCCAACGAGGCTGGTGGACGGTGGAGAGGCTGCAGAAGGTGAGGAGGATGGCGTGGCGGTGCCCACAACCCCGATCTGCAGGGAACCACCCTCAGGTATCGTGACCAGCGGAGATAGGTAGCTGGTAAGTGCTGAGACCATGGACTCCGATCGCTCCGCGGCGGACAGCCACACGGCGTCGAAGTCCAGCGGCCTCAACGCCCTCATCTCCGCCCGCGAAAGTGGATCCCTGAGACCGGAGTTAAAAAGCACCGCGAGTTC
This sequence comes from Triplophysa rosa, assembly GCF_024868665.1. NCBI lineage: Eukaryota > Metazoa > Chordata > Actinopteri > Cypriniformes > Nemacheilidae > Triplophysa > Triplophysa rosa. The sequence goes on from NC_079890.1 coordinate 202,766, forward strand.
CTCCTCCCCGAAGACGCCATTCTCGGCGACGTCCAGGAACCTGTCCACATACTCATCCACACTCTCGCTCCCCTGGCGAACTCCACAGAGGAGGCGAGCTAGGTGAGACCGTCCAGCGTTCATGCTGCCTGCTGGGTTCAGTGATGGCTCTTGCGTTCTGTCACGAGGGTGGCAGGAAGAACCCAGATGCAGGCAGCGGCAGTGAAGGGGTTAACAAAAGAAGACTTGGGGATGGGCAAACGGGACAGCGAGAGGCTCACCACCGTCGCGCTTGTTTAGATTAATATACAACTAAAACCAACTCCAGCTGTTCAGATGCAGAACCCTCTAAAAAACACCTCCCTCACACAGTATAGGCTACAATAATCAAATCATTTTGCTTTTAAACCTGCTGAATACCACACTCTGCCCGGTCTGAAATGTCAATTGGTATTGCTAAAAGTAAATAGGACCCTGATAAAGTCCTCTGAACTTCATAGAACGCGTAATTGTTTTATACAAGGTGGTCAGGCATTGGATTTCATGCATACTGATAGTGACACCTGCTGGCCGAAGTTGGTACCGCATGCTAATGTTAGCTAGCCATCATATTTTTTCTCACTTGTGTTGCTCTTGGAGGAAAAAAGTTTTGAAGAGCGAAAAAAAAGTTTTGAAGAGCGAAAAACAAAGTTTTGAAGGGCGAAAAAATTTTTTTTGAAGAGCGAGAAAAAAAGTTTTGAAGAGCAAAAAAAAATTTTTGAAGAGCGAAAAAAAAAGTTTCAAGGAGAGCAGAAAAAATCTGACAGACAGAGAGAGACAGAGAGAGAAAGTCTTCGGACTTAGGCTCAGAAAGGGTCTAGGACACTGTTTTTATTTTTCTCCCCGCAATTTTTTTTTCCGCCTTGCGGTTCAGGGCCACCGTAGTTATTGTAATGAGAATTCAGCAATGTTACTGAAAGTTTTTTTATGTTGATCCAATTTCAGAAATTCCCCTTTATTAAAATAACAATATCTCTTTTGTCCACTGATGTGTTTCTCTGGATTTTCTATTTAAACAGCCAGAACCGCACTGGAAGCACATGCTTTCCCACAATGCATTTCTGCTCACCTAACCCAGTTGGTGACTTGCAGTAAAAACACAAACTGTCTTCTTCTTCTTCTTTATTCATTCATATGTGTGGAAGGGAGTAAAAAAACATAATGCACACTTTCCCGTAGTAAAACAAATGAAGACGCACTGGTAATGTTTTAAACTGTAAACAGGGTATAAAACAAAACAGACAGACAAGGTTCACTTTTAACGTGTTTAATTGTGTAAGTGAAGAATTCATAACAGATCAGGAGACGTGAAAAGACATGAAACATCTGTTTGCATACATAAACAATATTTCTACGAACTGCAGAGAGTTTGTTCAAGAAAAAGGAGTTGAATATTGTTTTCACACGATGCAGTTGCATATGATAATTCAGCCCAAAAATGATTTAGTCATGCGACTCAGATGAAAAGTGTTTTCTGGCCACAACCTCAGGAATCTGTGCGTTCTCATTCCCAGACTGAATAACATGAATCAATTGTTAGAAATCCTTCCCAAAGTAGAAGCAGGAGTTTGATTGTTGGATTAAGTTCTTTTAAGTTTTATTCAAGTCCTTTAGGACATTCTTTTAAAGCAAGCAGTCAAAACTTCAGCGAAGTATAGCCAACTTCACCCAGTCTATTTTTGACATCCGCCCATCTCCAGTGTTTTCCTGCGGGGTTAATGTCGCTGTGAGCGCGTGATCGTGTGTCTCGCTGTTTTTAATTGTGCTAATAAGCACATATTCACCTCCGCTCTAATTATGGAGAATATAATCTGTAAAGCGTTCTGCCCGTCACTGGAAGCCCTCTGTCAGGACCGTGACATGTGTGTGGGTTAAAACGCTGTCAGGGTCTCTACACGGCACGCAGTCCTGAGGGCAACGGCTCAGATTATAATTAAAATCTACAGGGATTTAATTGTAATGTTCTCACAGAGTTTCTGTGGCCTACACAACTCAACAACAACAACTGCGAGACAGCACAATGAGGCGGAACCCGGATAGTGTTTTTTTGTTCATAACTTTTTTTACTCCTTATTATTCTGTTATCTTAGGAGGCGAGTCTTTATTTGTAAACCTGCAGTAATTATTATACCTGGATTTGAAATCCACCGATTGCTCTGGTGTGCCCATCAAAGGTGAAATGTGTAATTTCTGCATCATTCTAGGATCACTACATGGAACACAACAGAAAAAATAATAACAGCTTCACCCATCAGCACTTTCACGTGGAGTCACAGAACAGAATGTTTTAGATCTTCTCCACGGCAAACACCAAGAGCACATGACTATAATGCCTGTTAGCTGTGAGACTTCTGTTCTGCTCAAAAATGCCAAACATACAGCTGTGTAAAATCAACATCATTTACTGGTCTGTGTTGAACCTGAAGTCAGTTATCAGAGGCAGAAACGTCCGAGTACGTTAGAGGAACTTCCGAGCATTTACCGAAGAAAGCTACTTCACATGAGATCCAGTGTGTACAGCATCATTGATTATAATGAGCTCTATTGTCTTCTGTCACACTGACCGCTCGCGTCCAGAACTGTACTTCAGATACCAATTAGCCAATCAGATTACTGGATTACTGTGGGCGGAGACTAGATACTGTGTAACTGATTGATGTTTGTGGTTACCAAGCAACATCACAACATGTCTCATTAATACATTGAGCGGACAGGGTTAGGGTTAGGGTTAGGGTTAGTGATCTTTTCCACACTGTAAGTATTATATAATATCAAGCAGCTGTGCTGATAATATTCTTGGAATAATCTTTTGATTTGGATACTTTGGAAGTGTTTCATTTATTACAAAATCCTGCTCCAACAAAGAACGGTTCCTGAAAGGTTCCAAGAGTTCAGTATATATAATGTCACATTTAAAGAAAATCTCACGAGCAGGATAGCCGTGGTATACTGTGAGAAATCCCCACTGTGGTCGAAAAACAAGCGTGTGTCTGGAGCTGTAGGCATGGAGAGTTTACTTCCTCATCTATGGATCACTGTCACACTCCAGATGTTATAAGGACACTGATGTCACATCTTCACTTTGTAAAAGATCTGAATTCGCCTGGTTATGGTTTATAAAAAGTGACTGCAGTATGTTGTGTTGGTTTATGAAATGAATCCTTTAATGGATTCATCCTGTGGAACGGCACCAAATGAAACAAACTGGAATTCCAAAAGCAATTAAAAGCTTCATCTTTTATGTACATACATTCAGGGATTGATTTCATGCGCTGTTCTCTGGCAGCCCGTCGGGATGATTCCTCTCATCAGCGCGGAAGAATCAAGCATGTCCGCGCGAGATGAGACCCCCCCGCACGCACGCTCACTTCCTGTTGCAATGAATTATGGATCTTTAATTGTCTGAGGAAATAAGCATAGCGACACACCTGACTGCCTGAACCGCTAATAAAAAAATGAAAGAGGAAATCATTTCATTCAATTACTTCATTGAGAATTTGCCTGCGGGCGGATGACAGGGGACGGGCGGGGGGTAATTTGAACAACAATAATGAATTAAATTCCAAGCGAAGCCATTTATTTCACCATCACAGACGCACGTTACAAATGGACGCAAACTCTAAAATCCCATTGAAAGCGTCTAAATGTTTGGTCGATTCTCTCTTGATGGTTTGTGATTAACTGCAAAAACTCTTTCAAACCGTCACCACGTGTTTATAAAACCTGAAGAAAGAGGTCATTGGAAGAAGCAGTACGTACTGTATAGTGCTAGTTTGATCAGATCAACTCATAAATGTCTTGTTTGTAAAGCTGGTGATCATCTGAAGAGAAGATAATCAGGACTTCACATAAAGCTTCAGGATGACAGCGTCTGTAAATGATTTCCATGTGGACATAACGCAAGTGGTGTTGAGGAGGTAAAGAATTACTCCTGGACTAATGTCCTGAATGAAGGACAGCGTCTTCAAGAGATGCTCACAGACGTGAATGACCTCAAACAGATGACTTTCATCTTACGCAACACCTCGCTGTCTGTTTGACCGACTGGAAAAACACTTCTAGAAGTTCTCAGACATGTCCAGTGAGTGTATGTTTTTAGTTGTGAACTGGTTTATTGCACTAATGTGTTGCACGATTACAAAATCATGATAAGGCAAAAGATTTCACAATGACTATTAATATTATCATGAAATCTATTTCAAATTTAGAAATATTTCAGATATTCTATTTCAGATAATCTATTTCAGATTATTTTCAAATTTAGCTTATGTTGTGTTTACGTTGATATACAATAATATCATGAATGTAGTATTAACATAATCATGTTTTTTAAAGGAATAGTTCACCCTCAAAAGTCAAATTTGTCATCATTTACATTTGAAATGTTGGTAACCAAAAACCTTTGATCCCCATTGACTTCTACTGTATGACAACAAAACCAATGCAAGTCAAAGGGACCAATGGTTTCCTGTGATCAACATTCTTCAAAGTATCTTCTTTTGTGTTCTGCAGAAAAAAGAAAGTCAAAAAGGTTTGAACAAGAGGGCGTGGAAATAATGACAGAATTGAAAGAATTCCTTTAATATCACAACACATCGTGAAAGCCCTATAGTAATTCAGATGGATGTTTTGTTTAGAAATACTGGTCATTCTTTTCTTATATTCACATTTTTCAAAGCATGATTGGAATTTTTTTCCTGACAGAAAATGCTCCAGGACCAGATCCTTCACAATCATATGTGTTAAAATGAACACTTTCATGTGAACTGTTGCTTTAAATGTGTGCAGGTCGATGTGTCCCAGTTAGCTTTAGAGACTATTTCTGCATTGATTTGATCCGATAGTACTTGAAAACACAGATCTCTGCAGCTTTATAGCCATGGTCCGGTTTTACAGATTGATTTCTGATGTGATGCGGCTCGCTTCACGTGAATTTATGAAAAGTGCGCAAAGAGTTTAACGGTGAACCTGTACAACGTCTCCAGTGCAAAAACAGCTCATGTTCTCCGACATGCTCGACAGGAGCTGGAAATGAGGGATAGAGAGAGAAAGAGATAAAAGAGAAGCAATTTAAAGCACCATTTCCCTCCTCCACGGCTTTTGGACGTTGCTCAGAGAAAGGCGACGTGTTTCTGTGTTGTCAGCTGGAATTTTTAAAAGCTTTTTCTCTTTCTGCTCTGAAAACAAAATGGAGGCCGAGCGAGACTCTCATCTGCCCTCGGGCGTGTCGTTTGTACGCGACGACTGAAGCGAGAGGACGCCGGTGTACACATCTCAGCTGAAAGAAGAACATGAATTCATATTTGTGAAGAAGGTTATCTTTTCTCTGATGTATAACATACTACACATTTAACAACGCTGCATTAAATGTAAACATAAAGAAAACACACAAATACTGACGAGTGGTTCAGTTTGATGTATGTCTATAGCGCTCTTCACAGTTTCGTTTCAAGGCAGCTTTATGGTATGAACCTATGAATACAGTAATTAGGAAACAAACAGGAAAAAAGGAAAATTCTGAAATATATAGAATAGATGGTATAATACAGTGTGTACCTTAGTGATACTAACTTTGAATATCAAATGATGTTGATATTCAGTGCTTGTTCATTTCTAAAGCCTTTTTTTGTCTTCTAAAGTGAGTGATGTCAATGATGAAAGCTTTTCTCAGGGTTGTGCTGTTACCACAAAATGCAGTTTAGATTTGACATAAACTAAAAGCAACTAAAAGAAGTGACGTTTGAAATTAGTAATGGAGGTTTGTTAAACTGGGCTGGAATTTGTGGCGGAAGGAAGTAGTTCCCCATTTCCTTTAAAAATGGAGGGTAAAGACACAATGTCGTTTCTGATTTATCTACACACTTGTGCCGTTGAACTGTTGTATAAATGCAATATCGCTCTCGTAGTCGTGGTCGTGTGATGGGGCTGTATATCAGCATGGCTGTGATCAGGCCAGAGGAATTCCAGCCCAAAATGCTCTAAGACAGGGGTTCCCAAAGTGGGGGTGACCCCCCAGGGGGTCACAAGATGATTTCCAGAAATCATTTTTTGTATTATTAGAAATAGCGTATGTGTTCAATAAGTGAAACAAAATATGAAAATATTAGTCAAGTTAAAAATAGAACCTGGCAAATAAAAAGACATCAGCCTTAGGAATCCCCCCCTCGATCATGACCCCTGAGGTGATTACATCACATTAACCACATTAGCGACCGCATTAGGTTAGTGCAGCAAGTCCATTTACAGCACCACGTGAAACAGGTCCATGTGCACGCAGATTATTTTTCAGGCTTTAAGTTTAGGATGTTCTTATTTGTGGAAATGAAACGTTGATTAATATCGACCAAAGACAACGCAGGCAGGCCAGAGGAGGAGGGCGGAGAAGCGCCGCGGTCAGAGGGGCCATCGTCCTCAGGTACCAAAAGAGGCGCAACCATCAGCACGCCAATCAGTTTGATGAAATTTGACCATCTGTAGTAATAGTTCATAGTTTGTGTATAACAACAAGTAAAGTAATGAGTAAATAACTATACAATAATATTATGTTAGACTGTGCTCTTTCGTGTTGTCATTATGCGCGTTTGGGTAGAATAGGTGAATGTGCGCATTTGCGTGCAACGTTTGTATACTTTAACCACCTCCGAGGATAGTGGGGGTCTCGAGTCAGTGCACTGTTATTTTGGCGGTCGTGGGCTGAAATGTTTGGGAACCCCTGCTCTAAGAGACACTGCCAATGTGCGTATGTTACTTTCATAAGTTTGTGTTATGCCCATTAGTGACCTTTTCCAGTATTTAACTTTGTTCTTCTTCCATACATGCACAGTGTTGATTTAGATCTCAACAGTCAACGTGCAGCATCAGTTTCGGTTCAGCACTCAAACAATCTTTGCCTTGGAGAAAGCTATGCCTGTAGGTTTATTTACTATCTGTAAGCATTCTTATTATGTGTTAACATCATATTGATTCTTGGGAGTTAAATTGTGATTGATATATTATGATAATGTAAGGAAGTTCTATCACATGTACACGCATTGCACAATTTTATATGTAAGTGTGGGTTAGGTGTGTGTGTGTGTGTGCATGCATGCGTGCGTGTGTGTGTGTGTGTGTGCGTGCGTGTGTGTGTGTGTGTGTGTGTGTTAGCTAGCTGTCTAGCTGTTTCAGTGAAGAGGTTCCCTTGATGATACTGGTGGAATATTCCATCAGATTCGAGAAGCAGACAGAACTGCATTACTAATTTACTGTATATGAACCAGGAATTCGCAGAACTAAATTACTTTCACCAAAGAGTTATATGAAAACGTTGCTGTGGTTCAAATGTCTCTACTGTTTACATGCACTTGAAAAAAAAGCATTTAAAAAGCCAAAGAATTAAAGGCCTGTTTAACACGTGTGTCATTGATACTCAGAAGAAATCAGTAGAACACAGTGAGAGAGGATTAGAGCGGCAGTCCGAGTGAAACACCTCATCACAACACAACACAAGATGGACCTTCTGCTGCGCTGCAGGCGGCATCGAGCGAGTTTAAGTGTGTGTTATAATTCACCTCCAAACCAGAGTAAACCACAGGAATTATGGGATGTAGAAGTTTATTGTTGTAGCTGCCCGTGTAACTGCCCAGAAATATGACCCTCCTTACCAGCGTCAACCTCGCCTATAAACCCTAATCATAAAATATATATCAAATAATCCTCCGTTTTAGTGAACATGGGATTATTAATTTATCATCTTTCTGGGCGCGATGATTGAAGCGGTGCGCTCTTAGCTACGCTGGCATCTGCGGGATGCATATTTTGACATAAATCTGATGAAGAAATAAATTAGACGGCTGGGATTAGATGCGTTCCCCCTCAGCAGCCCTGAGATACGGATGTTAATTTCATATCTCACAGCACATCATCTGATCCCTGATAGAATCCCATCCCAAAACACACAGAGCCGGAGACGCCACAGTAGACAGACGCACGCACACACACATACGCTGTATAAAGTGTATATTGTATCCTGTAACCGTCACGCTAGCCCTATACCAATCCCTCACGCAAACCTTTCTGTATTTTAATATGTTCAAATAACATCATTTAGTGCCACTTAGAAGCTGTTTTCATCAAAAGAACCAAAAGTGTCACCACAAGGTCAAAAATGACTGCTATTACTACCTTCTGTAGGGTTTAGAAGGACACACACACACACACACACACACGGGTACACACCTGCTGATGCTTCTCCAAAGGATCAAAGATGATGACAAGTTGTTTTTCTGCTTGTTTGTCCTGCTGGCCTACAGAAGCTTTAAATAATTCACTTGCTTGTATGAATGATGAACTATTACAAGAGTGACTCATAATACTTGGTGTGTGTGTGTGTGTTTGCGCGCGTGTGTGTGACAGAAGAGAGAGTCTTCCTCTCGCCCTCTCTCTCTCTCTCGACACCATGAGACACTGATGAATAACCTGTTTGAGGATTACCTACCAGCGTCGATGCCTGTTTTGGATTACTCACCTGTTCGGATGCCTGTGTGTGGATTACTTACCTGTGTTTGGATTGTTACCTGTGAAATAAACCTGTGTGTGTACGTTACGCTTTGTTTCCTTGTGGTCAGTTGTGACAAATAGAGTCTGTTTTATTAGCCTATATTGAAAAATCATCATTAATATCTTCAGTATTAAACACATTAAACACAACTGTATTTTAAAGGTACCATAATATACATTTTTAAATTTTAAAGGGATAGTAATTCTGTCATAACTTGTTCACCGTGAAGTTGATTCACAACTGTAGGACCTTTGTTTATCGTCTGAACAGAAATGAGGATGGTTTTTATGAGGTCCAAGAGCTTTCTAGCTCCCCCCATAGTCAGCAATGTAATCATCATTGGTTGAAATGGTCCATGTGACCCCAGTGGGTCAGCCTTAACTCTTTAAAGGCATGAGAATACCTTTCCCCCCTTCTGCACCATTCTTCAACGCGTCCAGAAGAACAATTTTATCCATTTAGGCATTGTTGTTTTGTTGATTTAATGTAATTGGAAGCAGGATTATAACAGTTTATTCCCAAATAAATCAAACGTCCATTAGTTAAATTCTTAACTACCTTAAAAATACATGATTGTAAAGTATCAAGTTGAATATAATCTTATTCTCGTAATGCTCCACACTCCGGTCCAGTGGTCAGCGGTAATACACCATAAGATGACCTGTCAACCGCCATAAAACACTACTAGAAGAAGAAAAACCTGACCTGACATGAGAGATTCTTCCACAGTTTTCTTTTAACTTTAGTTCTTTATAGTTGAGTAATGTTGATGTTTATACAGTGAGAGTAAATAGAGACTGAAACTGTTATTCTGCTCAACACAAAAGAGAGAAAGGTAATAGCAACATGAACGTTAATTCAGAAATGAATTCTACTGCCACAAAAGAGGATTTGGACTGTTGAAGCAAAGAGAAGCACAAACAAGAGATTTTCACTGTAACCACGCACACGCACACGCACACAGAGAAGTTTTGAAAGAGCCGAGATGAAGGAAGATGTTATCTGTCTCTCTGAAGCTGAACTGATATATTAGACTGATAGTCACACGCTGTGAAGCTGTCGTGAGGTTTCAGCTCTATGAAGAACATGAACTCATGTCTGATTCCACGAATACCTCACACTTCTGTGCAACACGGTGCTTCTAGAAGCATTTTTGCTAAGTAGTATTAAATATACTAAACTGTTATATTCATTTAATTGAACAGTATAATGAAAACATTTCTATTGTGTATTCACACATGTAGCTTTTATCCAAATCATCATACAGAAGCGGGACAGATAAATGACATACATGTGTTTCATTTAGTGCATTCGTGTGGAGATAATCACCTGGATAAATATGGGCGCGTTGGACTCTGAACAGAATGAAAACACCTGATGGTTTTTACCTGAGATGCTCTACCTGTGCCACCCTGACGAAAAGAGCATGACAAAAACGTTGATTCGAGTGTGCTAGTAGACTTCTTTTAAACTGTGTTGACAGTTATCTCGTATGTTGGTTTGTAGATGTTTTAAGGCAGTAAAGAGGTCTGACCTTCATGAGGTCTCTTTTAATTTGGGAACATGACCAACACGCTGCATGAGGTCAGCTGTGCTTTAGTCCAGAGCCGGGTCACCTTGGACTCATGTGGAAGTGGATGCCCGTGGCGCTGCTGTGCCTCCATTACAAATGACTGCAGCTCTGCGTGAACTCCTGTGAGGATGAGAATAAACATCATCTCTCGCTGCCGACCTTAATACCGTCTGCAATGTAACTAACACAAGAATATACAGTCACAGTTCACCAGCTGATGAAAGTCATGTAAACCGTTTACTGGTGTCTCTGTTCTTAAAGCCATTGTTTTCAACTGCAACAGCAATATTAGCATCACATTCAACATTTGAAATAGTTTGGTATCACGCTGACGTCAAGACATATCTCTGGTTAAGAGAAATGACCACCGCCGATGATGTTTTCTTAATGGAGCTGTAAACACATATGAGTTGCGGAACTGGCAGGGCAACATCTTCCAATGGAAATTCAGCTTCGTAGCACAACCACAAAGAGAGAAAGTGTAATGTTTCAGGTAGAACGGGTTGTTGAGTAGCTCTTACATATTGATCAGATTAGTTCTGTCAGTGTGGTGGCTGAGAAATGCACCGCAGAATCTCTATGTTCTGTGTTACACGACACATGAAAATTCATGCGCATCTCTCTAATAACAACTGAGTCCTGGAGAATTCCCCAGTGATGGCTCGCCCCGCTCTGTGCCAGCTGTGCACGGATGGACGGTTGTCGTGAATATCGTGCCAGAGGTTTGGTTGCCAGGGCTGATGACGGACATCAGGAGACACGGAGTACCAGCTGCCTACCTGACCCTCCGAGCAAAGCCACAGTCATTTTTCAGAGAAAGCTGGCAGTCTTCCTGCTAGTCTACACACTACACACTCGCTTACTGGAAAACACTCGCCAACATCTCCTTTTCAATGCGGCTACAATTAGACAATAGCACATATTTCACAATCAGGCTGTTATACTGCTTAATGAAACGGACGTTGGCATAGTGGTATCATCTCTAGAAATAACATTTCCTTATCGCACTCAGAACCGGAGATGAGATGAGCTGATATCTCAGGTGAATCTAGAATTCCACACACCAGGAGAAAACTGACATTTGATTTGTACCTCAAGTAAAAACGATAACAGAAGTTTCATTTTATAGATCAGGGGATGTTTGCGTATCATTCAGGCGTCTCGAGACACTTTTATAGAGAGCGTTCATCTTCTTCACAGGGTTTATAAAGTCACATTTACACTCATAAACACATGTGATGTACTCGACTCCAGAACTAATGCTCAATGTGCTCCGTGGTTGCTAGGAGACGGACGTGTAATTCTCATGTTTACCTCTGAGACCAAACAGACACAGAAATCATTCAAATGCAGAAGAGCCAATCAGATGGCGCCTGGGGCAGCGGCTGGCAGAGAGGGCGTGTCTGATATCAGATGGATGAGAACACAGCCCGCTTCTGTCTCCACTGACACACTGCAAAGCGTCTGCGCTCAGACGCCCGCGGCTTTTATTCACATCTTATGAGAATGTGCAGATGTTACGATGATAAAACCCATTGCCTCCTCACGCTCAAAGCACCACGTTTCAACAAAAACACACCTTGACTTATGACCTCGTAAAATATAAGCATAGTTACAGAGAATACGTGAACAGTGTGTCATGGTCCTGCCACAAGACCAAGAAAGACATGACATGATGAGGCAGAACCATGACGGAACCCCATGTTTCATGTGGAGGGAGGTAATTTTGGCCCTGTCGGCTTGCCATACTCTCTCCGGTCTCGTCTCTGTTCCCGCCCTCTCGTCTCCTCATTATTGCTCGTTATTGTTTCATGCCGGTCAGCTGTTCCCTCTTGATTTGTTCCACCCTTATTTAATGCCCGTTCGTTTTGCCTTGTCTGTCCGTCGTCACCCTCCCGGTCTGTATGGTCCAGTTTAGTTAGTTGTAGTTTATGTCTAGTATTGTATTTAGTCTTGTCTTGTCTAGTTTAGTGTAGTTAGTCCATGTTCCTGTTACCTCTTGTTTATTCCCTTGCTGTTTTGTTGTGTTACCCCCACGGGGGGTTTGTTTCATGTTTTGTATTTATAATTAAAGTCTGTTTGTTAACCCCTTACCCGCTGTCTGCACTTGGGTCGTCTGTCCATGTTTCCCCCAGCGTTCATGACACAGTGTCTGAAAGACAGCATCCAGTGACATTGAACAGAAACAGACAAATGAATCTGTGTTGTTTCAGACATCCACTGTTAAACACCAAATGCAATTCCATTTATTTCACGGACAGAAAAACGAATAAGTGTTTCAGTTTCTCATTTCTTTTCTCCGTACGCTCATTACAAACAGACTCTGCAGCTCCTCACAAAAAATATCCCCTAATTTACACTTCCTGTTAAAAGCCCCTAGCTACTTAAAATGGTCCAAAACCAATAAAAACTCATACTGAAGAGAACGAGGGCGTGCCGACCGTGAGAAACCTGTGAGAATAAGAATCATCAAGTTAACACACGATACTGAGTTCAACAGTTAGGGTTCTATAGGTAACTTTTAAAAAACATTTCTAATTCCTTGTTTTACGTTAAACTATGTGACAAACTATGACAAAAAAAGAATGTCAAACTATTGAGTTAATGAGACTTCTCTTTGTTTTTCTTGAACTCTGTTGTCATCCTCGTCCAATCTACTTCATTTTAACAAGTTACTTTCACGTGATTGTCGAGGAGGTTTTGCAGTTCCTAGCATGCTTTGTATGAGACTGCATTATGTGTGTGCGCGTGCGTGTGTGTGTTTTAGAAAAGAGAAAGACTGGTTATTGTTTATGTTGAAGATTTGTGGAAAGAGTTTGTTATATATGTGTTTTGTTTTGACTTTGGATCAGAAGAGTGCTGCTGTGTCAGTCATATTTTAGTAAGTACTTAACAACATTTAGATAAATTGTTTTTTGATGAGTAGATCTGTTTGGAAATCAGACACCAACAATAGCATACTATTATTTCTGTAACGAAACCCTGACTGAAGTAAGGTTTGCTTCTCATTTCTGCTGTCACACAGTGTTCATGTTTGCAGTATAACACTGAAGTCTGTATATGAAACACAGCAGATGATCCACATTCAGTCCAGCGCCTTCATAGCTCGAGGTGAAACATCTGTGCAAAGCTGCTTCACATTTCACTCCAAACTCTTGCATGAATACACGTGTAAATATTCCAAATGTCTTTCATTTTCCCTATCTGGAGCACGTCCATGAAAGCGTGTACGCGTCAGATCACAAGAGTCACTGACATTCATTGTGTGAGCAGGTAAGAGTTCTGACAAACACCCCAAAACACTCGCTGTTCATCCAGTCAGAAAGAATCCAAGCTGACAGCCCTTCTCTTCTCCTGCCGCTGTGACACATGTGCTCTTTCTTTCTCAGAACAGGTTTCATTCCAGAAGTTTCCGCAGAGTTCCAGAAGAACAGCGCTGCTGTGATATTCATATGAATGAGCCTGAGAGAACACATTTCTGCTTTAAAGCCTTGACAGACCACCGGTGTAACCCAGGTCATATTCGGGGCAGCGCTGTGACAAAATAAACCAATTGATCAAATAAAACGCAACGGAATAAGATTTGCTTGGGTAATAACAGGAGGATATTACAGAGACACGCTCGCTATAAGGGGCCACAGTGGATTTTTAATATTCGCTCATAAGACGAGAATACCGTACGCTTGACACAAAACACGTGAAGCAAAACCTTTTCATTGTAGCAGTGGGCCGGAGGAAGACTCATGCTTTCATCCGCTGACAAACACAGATTGTCCATTTTCAAGTTAATGATTGATAAAAGTATATTATTCATCTGAGCGTTCCTTCAGAGCTCCACTGTGATGTATGTGACGTCTCAAGAAAATATTCAGAGCCTCGAGGTGGCGTTTTTACTCCATCTGGACCACTGAGGAGACATGAAATTACCGTCCCAAACACACACACACACACACACACACACACACACACACACACACACACTGATCTCACCTATCAAAAGACTTTCATCAGATTTATGACTTCATTTTATTTGGCCTTCGGTGATGTCTCTTTCACACACACACACACACACGCACGCACGCACGCACGCACGCACGCACACACACACACACACACGCATGCACGCACACACACACACACACACACACAGAAGAAACCAGGTGAGAGTGATAGTTTGTGTAGAAGAAAAGAGCAAACATCATTTAACATGTTAGCTCAAACTCTGCCACAAGCAACAGAGATGTGCGTGCGCGTGTGTGTGTGTGTGCGTATGTGTGTGTGCGTGTGTGTGCGTATGTGTGTGTGCGTGCGCGTGTGTGTGTGTGTGCGTATGTGTGTGTGCGTGCGCGTGTGTGTGTGTGTGTGCGCACTCACTCTACACAATGTTGAGTTCAAGCACGTGTGTGGAGGAGCGAGTAAAGTGAGGATCACTGCACACAGAAGTCAAGTCACCCGTAGTCTTCACTGAGGGTCTGGGAATCATTGGACTGCCCTAGAGCCCATATGACTGACAGGTAAAGCAACCAATCATGTTTGTCTGAAACACTTTATGAACTCAATAGTCACAACTTTTCAAATGAGGTTTAAATGATCATTCAGTTCAGTTCAATAACAGAATCAATGTTACAGAAGTCAAATCAACTGTGAAGCAGCTCAGCAGAGATCAGTGACGTCCAACTCGATTCACTTCACCCAACAGAATCACATTCATATTATTATTAGATAACATTAAGAGTCTTTTCAAGCCCAGCGGCACAAACCAGAGTCAACATCAAACTTCAAAGAGAACAGAGAGCCTAATGCCACGGGGAAAATTGACTGTTCCTCCACTGTTACACAGCAAAATGGCCAGTGCTAAAAAATCTAAAATTAGCACCTCTCAAAGTGTGGATTATATATACACTGTGAGAGTTCATTTGACCTTTTTTAACACTTTCGATTTTGCTGTGTACTAAGACATTGAGCTCCATCACTGCAGTTTGATATTAGAGCAACTGTGAACCACGCTGGATTTCACCATAACTGCACATGAACCTGCAGAGGCGAGAAACGGACTGAACGCTCTAGTGTGAAGTAAACACCATCATCATCATCACAAAAGACCCAGTTTTAGTGCCATAGCTCGTTTGGAGCATCTGCAGAAATAGTTTCATAGACCTGAGCTCTGGCTTCAGGATGAGTGTCTGTCTGAGGGGTCAGGGGTGCCACCCTCATCACATGTGTTTGTTCCAGACTTCTTCCCTAGTGGTTTTTGTTGTCCCCTTATGAAGCTGTCCGTGAGAAAAGCTCAGTGAATCTCTGGTGAAGGATGAATCATTGACTTCTGTCCTGTGCTGCTCATTGATCTTGCTGTAAACTCTCAGATGAATTCTCTTCAGAGTGCCACGAGAAGGCGTGTTGGTTCGCTCTCTGGAACATCCACCATTATTTACGGTTAAATATCACCGTCTCTTCCAGGAGGGTGTGTGTGCTCGTATTTTTGGTTTGCAATGTTGGCGAATCAAACGGAACCAAAGTGATTTCAGGGACATTACCCGTGGTGAAGGGCAGGAAGGGAAGATCAGATCAGAGGTCAGACTTCATCATTACTAAAGTGCCATCCAGGTTAACGGCCGCCAGATGTTTGACTGAATTTGTTTTCTTTATGTGGCACACAAGCTGTCGGTGAGTGTCCGCAGGGAAATGTGCTGAATGTTATTGATATTAATAAGGACAAACATATGTTATCTGGTTTGTTCATAGCACTGTAACCTACCAAAATCACACAGCTATTCAGAGTGTTTGTGACTCTTTATCTTTGTCTCTAGTGTTAGTGTCAAGAGTCTGATGTTATCCGCGGGTCTGATTATCCAATCACAGAGTTTTATTGATAGATGACCTGCAGCTGGGTCCACTTACAGCAGGTTATTGAGGAGAAAGCCCCGCCCCCTCTTCATTGTCTGCACAAGAGCGAAATAAATGGCTGGTGAGAGTCGGCGGGGGCCGAATGCTGAGACGTCGAGCGTCCTTCAGCGCTCAACAGGAAATGAAGAGCTGCTAAAGTAGAGGCTATTTTCATACAGGAGATGGAAAACAGCCCTCTTCAGATCATATCATACCCTGGGTTATTAACCCCCCCCTTCTCTCCTGCTCTCTCTCTGAGATCTGGTGTGTGTGTAATGGGATGTGATGTGACAACACAGCTCTTCTCTGGCCTGTAGTGATGGAGCTTTAGATCCTCTGAGCTGCAGGTTAATGTGGGACACAGCCTTTGACCTCAGCTGAACTCACAGAGTCCTGGAGCAAACTATCTCTTTCTGTCAAGTCGCTTCTCTAAATCCTCTAGGATGCTTTTAGGTTATTTTTTCCACTGCTTCTTACTCCTCCTTACTCCTGCTCACAGTCCCTTATTGCTCCTCAGTCCTGCTCATTATCCTTTACTGCTCCTTGCTTCTGCTTACAGTCCCCTTACTGCTACTCACTGTTCCTTACAGCTCCTTACTGCTCCTCACACCTGCTTAAAGACCCTCACTGCTCCTTACAGCTCCTCACTGCTCCTCACAGCTCATTCCAGTGCCTCATTGCTCCTTACAGCTCCTCACGCTCTCACAGCTCATTCCAGTGCCTCATTGTCTCCTACAGCTCCTCACTCTTCCTCATTTCTCCTTACAGCTCCTTACTATTCCTTACAGCTTCTCACTACTCCTACATGCTCCTCACTCCTGCTCACAGCCCTCATTCCACCTCACTTCTGCCCCTTTTATCTCACTGCTCTGGCTGTTTGTTACAGTCCTCACTGCTCCTCCAAGCTCATTCCAGTCCTCATTTCCTTACAGCTCACTTACTACTCCTACAGCTTCTTACTGCGCTCACAGCTTCTCGCTACTCCTTACAGCTCTCACTCCTGCTCACACCCTCATTGACCCACTTCTGCCCCCTTTTATCTCACTGCTCCCTCAGCTGTTGTTACAGCTCCTCATGTCCTCACAGCTCATTCATGCCTCATTGCTCCTTACAGCTCCTCACTCTTCCTCATTGCTCCTTACTACCCCTTACAGCTTCTTACTGCTCCTCACAGCTTCTCGCTACTCCTTACAGCTCCTCACTCCTGCTCACAGCCCCTCATTGCTCCTCACTTCTGCCCCCTTCATCTCACTGCTCCTCACTGTTCCTCATTGCACCTTACAGCTTCTTACTGCTCCTCACAGCTTCTCACTGCTCTTTACAGCTCCTAAACAGATCCTCATTGCTCCTTACAGCTCCTTACTACTCCTCACAGCTTCTCACTGCTCCTTACAGCCTTCTCGCTCATTCCTTACAGCTCCTCACTCTTCCTCATTGCTCCTTACTACCCCTTACAGCTTCTTACTGCTCCTCACAGCTTCTCGCTACTCCTTACAGCTCCTCACTCCTGCTCACAGCCCCTCATTGCTCCTCACTTCTGCCCCCTTCATCTCACTGCTCCTCACTGTTCCTCATTGCACCTTACAGCTTCTTACTGCTCCTCACAGCTTCTCACTGCTCTTTACAGCTCCTAAACAGATCCTCATTGCTCCTTACAGCTCCTTACTACTCCTCACAGCTTCTCACTGCTCCTTACAGCTCCTCACAGCCCCTTAGTGCACTTCACTTCTGCTCACAGTCCCTCATTGCTCCTAAATGTTCATTACAGCCATTTCTCCAGTTCACATCCCCTCACTGCTTCTCAGTTCAACCCCCTTATCTCACTCCTTCTCACAGCCCCTCACTGCTAATCACTGTTTCTCACACCTGCTTATGTCCCCTCACTGCTCCTCCTACCTCCTCACTGCTGCTCAGTCCCTCACTGCCCCTCACTTCCACTCACAGCTCCTCACAGCTCCTCAACTCTCTTCCCTCCTCCTCAATTGTTAAACCAGAAAACCAGAGAACCAATATGCAACTGCATATCACTCTCTGGAAATCATCTCATGCACTACTCAGAACACACAATATGCAATTTAGTCAGATGTTAGCACAAATACAAATAAACTTTAAGATGACTTTGACGCAGACTGGACTTTATCCACACACGATTGAGTGTTCGTGATTTTATTCCTCTGCCAACTCACATGTGAAACGTTTTTAAAATTTCTCTTTTTCAAGACACAATTGGAGAAACTCTGTACGTCATTTCTAATCAACATGTGTGGCTGATGTAAGTTAACAGTTTGATACTCTGAAAATCTATAACTGCTGCTTTTCTAAATTTTCTAAATGTAACATATCTGTTTATTTTTATTTTATTTTTGCTAAAAGTAAAATCATCTCATCTGATGTTTTTATTTTCCTGCATCAAATTTTTTTCTGAATTAATTTTTTAATTAATCTCTCCTCTCTGGATGACGAGATTGTTTTCCAGTGTGTTCTGGTTAATCCATTGTGTTTGTTGTCCGTTATTCTCTTCGGTCGTTCATGTAGTTTCTCAGTGAAAGTCACTTTTTATTAAAGCGGTTTTGCACAAAAAATCCTATTTGTGCATCACACACATGACTGTGTTGTATTATGATGGATGAAGTCTAGGGACTATGAGCTTAACAGTCACGTCTGTGAGAGGAATTGTGGGGGATTGTCCTCGCGGGTCGGCCGAGGGTAACTGCTTCTGATTGTAAGATGTTATATGAGGAGGATTTGTGAAGCCGGATCATTTGTGTGAAATGTCTTCAGAATCCATCGGATTAGTGACGGCATTACATTAATACCTGCCTGGTCTGATGTGAGACCCTGTGACTGAGACCTTAGAGGGGTCAAAGGTCAGAGGCGTGCACTTTCTGCTATTGCAAATGAAAACATGTTGCATATTTATGTGCATAATTCATATTAATTCTTACTTTAAAATGCTGTTTGGTTAAACCTGCTCATTTAAAAGAATGTTTTTGCTGGTTCGTATGGTTGCAACCTTTGAGTAGTGTCTCTGTGCCCTTCAAAGACTCAAACATGTCATTTGGAAATCAGGTATGGTTGCGGGGAGACCAGGGCCAGTTGTCACCAGGAATTTCAATGAGTTTGAGAAGAGATGTCAACAATGTGTCAAACTGAGCTCAGATTTGTCAAGTCTGCAATCAAAAGTCAATATTACTGAAGATCTCAATATCAACTCAAATATGTCTCATCAAATTTACTCAAATCCAGATTATTTACCTCTACAATGTACATTCATTCACACCTCCAGACCCTTCATGTGTCAATTTATTCATTCCAATATGTATTTGCCAAAAAGTACTGTATTGATTTTGATGTATAGTGTCACAGTTGTGTATAGGCCTATATACAGTATGTGTGTGTGTGTGCAGAGGTGTAAAGAGTACCTGAAAACCATACTTAAGTAAAAGTACAGATACCTTGCAGTGAAAATTACTCCATTACAAGTTACAAGTCACCAATTCCAAAACGACTTCAGTAAAAGTCTTTGAGTATCTGATTTGAACAGTACTTGAGTATTTCACTCATACTGAATGTAGGCTCAAAGCAGCACTATAGTCCTCAACACTTAAGAGACACGTCAGTGAAAAACTAGAAACAGTCGATACGTGAGGAGAGCAATCGCATTTATTTTCTTAAATCATAATAAGACTGAACACCTCAAAATTGCAACAAATCATGGCCGACACCATAACTATTACAAACACCCAAGTCTAATTTAAGCTCAAGTGCTCAAAAGTAAACCAAACTCCTTCAAAAAGGTCTCTTCAATATAACGGATAAATAAAATAATGTTAGGTAAAATTAAAAAGTCAAAGCCAGCGATTGTCAACTACCTGATAATGCAATCGTATTCACATAAAAAAGTAAGGGCAAAATTCACAAGAAGTACCTTCAATGCCCTTTAAATGACAATATTAATTCTTCTGTAGCAAAAATAAACTGCTGCAAAAAAGATAGGTGACATGCAAAATGTAATGTGTAATTGCATTAGTCATTACACATGTAGTGGAGTAAAGAGTACATATACTTGTTCAAAAATGTAGTCAAGTAGAGAGTAAAAGTTGCTAATATCTTTAATACTCCGTACAACTACAAAGTAGCCAAAAAGATACTTAAGTACAGTAACTAATTACATTTACTCCAATACTTTACACCACTGTGTGTGTGTGTGTGTGTGTTTCCTATGTGTTGTATTTTCTTGCAAAGGCTGTTAATGAACTGTCGGAATCATTGTGACAACTTCTGTGACAGCACCGGACAAAATAGGTGGCCGGCAGTATTACAGACCCAACGCCCATTCTCTCCGTCTTTCCCTCAGT
This sequence comes from Triplophysa rosa, assembly GCF_024868665.1. Classification (NCBI taxonomy): domain Eukaryota; kingdom Metazoa; phylum Chordata; class Actinopteri; order Cypriniformes; family Nemacheilidae; genus Triplophysa; species Triplophysa rosa. Next base: position 223,134 of record NC_079890.1, read on the forward strand.
GTTTTCTCTTCCACTGCAGTCTTATCTGTAGTGCGCGTGCAGTGGGCTGATAGGCCTGGAGCCATGCAGCAAGATAACACAAAATAATTAGTTAACATTCAGCTTAGAGAGAGAGGGGGTTAAGACTCGGATAAGCCCCCACAATGTCTGCAGCTAAATTATTTATACATTTTATCCAAATGCATACATGAGATGAAACTGCATGGTGGAGCGCTGGCGAGCGAGCGAGCAAGCGTGCGTGCGCGTGTGTGTACAGACGCAGGCTTTGAGATAAGTGCGGTGAATAATGGAAGAGCGACTTCCTGCTTCTGCCTTTAGAAGAAAATTGCACAGAGCCGTCTGCTGTCTGCTAATGCAGATACACCTTCCCCTGCACAACCGTCTAAATAGTGCTTTATTTAAACGTCGCTGCAAACGTCCACCTGAAAAAAGACCTTGTATTAGAATTTCACTTATTAGCGGCGTTTTCTTGTTAAGATGTTAATAGATCTGTCCACGGTTGGATAAACAGGAAATGCCCCAAAAGCAGAATATATAATACAAACGCTGCCCTTGGTGAAGATAAAGAAAGATGTAAATAAGAAGGAACTGCTTTCGTCTTTTTCGGCAAAGAAACAAAGTGGGGCCGCTAGTTATAAAATCCCATCACACACACTCTTATCACCTGCCAGACTTTCCTTCTCTATATTTCCAGAGTTCCCAATAAATTCCCTCAGCACCTGAGCGCCGATAACAGGCTTAATCCCGTGAGCAGCGGTCGGAGGTGTTTCTCACCAGTTAACTCGGGGAAATGAGCTGTAGACACGCGCACGCGCACACACTGAGACTGAGAGGACAAACTGAACGACGTGGATTTCTGATTTTTTCACGAGATGTCATGTACTGTATATACGGTGTGTTTAGAATTAGCTGTGTGTGCATCAAGTATGCCAATAACCTGACGTACAACCATTCAAATTCAACCAGAATTTGTGAGCTAGTTCATCGCACAGAAGTGAATGTCCTGATCACTCTCCTCTACTATACCATCTCTGTTATTCACATCTAACCCATTAGTACAGTCTTCTACTTCTTTTCTACCTTCCTATCTCCCCCCAAAAAATTCTTAGCTTGGTATACTGTGATAGGCTGACTGAGACCAGTTGTACTGCACCTATGCATTGTTGGTCTTTTGTTGCACAAATTGCTTCTACTGTTTTCCCCTACTTTGTACGTCGCTTTGGATAAAAGCGTCTGCTAAATGACTAAATGTAAATGTAAACAGCAGGGGGCAGGATGGAGCACACATCCACTAATAACACATCTAGAGACAAGGGCCGATCCTCAATATGCGTTCTTCAGCGGTCTTGTGTCCTCTACGTCATCAATAACCATCAAAAAACGCATGTGTTCTCGATATTAAGGATGCATCGAATGCAGCCTTGCGCGCGTACGGAACCCTCTTGAAGCCCCAGAAGTCACTGCGGCGCGTCCATCTATGTTTGTTCTTCCAAGGCTGCCTTGCACGAGAACACAAGTCCCTTCTTTGCGTTCTTGGTCATGGTGAAATAAGTTTGAAGCCCTTTCCATGACACCAGAACGGAGATGAATGTTCCTTTAAAATCTGGCGCATCATTTATAAAGCGTGCGTACTGTAAGCACAGATTTGATCAGAGGGAGCGTGTACACAAAAATCCACAGCAATGTTCTTATTTACTAGAATAGATCTATAAGTACTGCAGATTTATTGGAAACATAATAAAGCATTCTTGCCACTCATAAAGGATTCGGACGTTGACATGTGCTCTTTTATATGTCAATGACATACATTTGTTTGCAAGGCGGAGATCTGAAACTGCTCAGCTGTGATTTATAGATTTCACACCTGAAAGAGAGGCGTACGCACATTTTTGAGAAATGATAGTAAAATCAATTTTAGGAGGGTTTCTACGCAGCATTTTACAAATGAGGCCCCTGAAGCGAATGGTTGTGTTCAGCTAATTCACGTCTGAACGACCAAGAATGTATGATGTACGGCGAATAAAGAGAAATTTCATGAAGAAAATTTTACATTTCAAAACTGCAATCCATATCTTTGTGAAAAACTAAACACAGATAAGTCATTGAGCAAGTACATCAAAGATCAATGAAGAGCTGCCAGCTCGGATTTCACTGGAAATGTCAGTTTGACGTCATTTGACATTAACCCTGTATGTTAAGTAACCTGCAATTCATGTTTCAAACAGAGATGGCGACAGAGAGGCAAAAGTTCACGAGTGTATAGTAGTTCATTTGAATGAATTATGCGTCATTAGCTGCTTTTTTAGTCATCCTTTTGCCAATAAAAAGTGTTTTCAATTTGTTTGTATTGATGCTTGTCAGTTTTTACTTTTAAGGACAGTTTCTAATGTTGTTGTTGTTGTTTGCACATTTGTCAACATTATATCGTTTTGTCATTAATATCGTTTTTTTATAAATTTAAATCGTAATAAAATGACAAGTGATTTATAGTGAGCCTGAACCCGATGAAACGAAAGTACAGCAGGTCCTTTAGGACCTCTCAAGAACATTCCAGGCCTTTGATCAATTAACGTTTTAAGGAAAGACTTTGAGGTGGAGCCGTGTTTGTTAAATAAGAAGGTCCTGAGAACGTCGGCCGCCCTCTGTGAAGACGTTTGTGTGTTTGTCCTTGTTCAGTGCACAAGTGCAAAATAACATCTCGCTGTAAAGTTCCCACACAAGCGGGGTGATTACGGCGAGTCAATGGGGTTTAATGGGGCTTGAATGAGGCTGATTGCTCGCCGCACTTTTCCGCTGACTCGGCTGCCCGTGAACTGCCTGAAACTTTCCTATTTAGACACGAAACTCAGAATTTGAAATGAATCATTTCTCTTGAGTGATTTCAGTGAGATTGCGCTTGTTAAGCGCCGTTGTGTAGCTCTCATCACACACAAATTAAGAGTCTTTCTACATCTGTCACAACACAAATCTGGATGTCACTATCATGGCTCTGATATTATCTCCATAGTAGACATGACCACGGTCTGAAACATCGGCTGTTACATGGTCAAATCAAGTCTTGTCATGCATTCTGAATTTACTACACAGGTTTTTGTCCAATCAAATGTTCCCTAGAAGGAGAATGCCCCGCCCTCTCCTGCTGACCAGCTTATTGGCCGTTTCCGTATGCCCCACCGTAAACTTCCACAGAGCAGAAACCATATTTGACAGTAAAGCTCAAACCCTCCTCACATTTCTCATGTTTGAGTTTTTATGTAAAGTGATGTAAAGTTCAGAGGCTGTAGATCCGTTCAGTGTCTTCAGGGAAGAGCTGCAGAATCATTTCTTCATTTGTGTCGAAACCCTTGAGCGCTTCACATCCGAAACATCTGTGTGGTCTGAAGTTGTGTTTGCTTTAGACAGAAACTCTCCAGATCACATGATTTCACATCTCTCACGCTTCATTATTTAGAATAGCACTGAACATCAGGTTTAGATGTTAAAGTTCTCTAGCGATGGATCATCATCGGATTAATGGATCAAGTAATGAAACTCTCAGATGTGAAGAGACGAGGATCAGCTCATTTACATCCAACACTTTACTCACTTTCTAGTTACTGATGGTGAAAACATGGTGTACAAAATCACAAACAACAATCCACACACAAAAATAAACATAAAATAATCTACATAAAACATCAGTTCCTAATGAATGACTTCAGCCAGATCGTCACACAAAGCTGTGATATCACTTCATATTGCGCACAGTTTTTAATGATAAAATATGAGTTTCTGAGGTAAAATTGCACGTCGCGTATCCCACTGGGAAGTTGAGAAACAATATTGAGAGCCGAGTTCCTGAGATGGGCGGGCCTTACACAATCACCATGGCGGATGGGAGAAGCATTTCTGCTGTGACAGATACGATTTATTAGTTTTTCCGCAACAGCTTCAATGCCTTGTCTTGTCGTTAAATTACTGCATATATGTGAATAACCATTTGAAGCATACTGCATGTTTTATACAAATAGAAAATAGCATGTATTTCACCAATATTGCAGAATAGTCAGCAGCTGACTAATAAAACTATACAGTAGGATGTACGGTTGAAAACTATCACCATTTAACATTTTCACAAGACACACGCAAGCTTGAATCTGGCAGCCTCCATTCTTTTCGACAACAAAGCACCTGAACACAACCAGCTCGGAATCATGACATCAGAAGTGGGAATTATCACATTTCTGAGAGCACGTGAAGGCAGCATAAGGTAATTTACTCAAAAAAACGGTTTGCAAAAACTTTACGCAAAGAATGTGTCAAGACTGTGTGCAAGAATTATGCAAATTTCACAAAAAAAATCCTACTAGTTGTTGTTTTTTCAACTCAACTTTATTTATATAGCACTTTTTACAGTTTTCATTGTTACAAAGCAGCTGTACATAAGACATATTGACTATAAGCAAAACAATTAAAGTTGTACCTGCAAAAACAAGAAAAGGTTGAAAACACAGAAGACAGACATACCCACATACAAAACACTCCACACACACAATATGCACACGTACTAACACACATAGACATAGTCACACACACACGGACGTGCACGCACACACACACACACACGTACACAGACAAGTACGCACACACACACACACACACACACACAGACACGCACGCACGCACACACACACGCTCAGTGAGAGCACACATTTAAGATAATGGAGAGAGAAGCACAGGTCAAATATGACAGACTATAAATTCCTATATGCAATATTAATTAAGTAAAACTTTAAAATTCTAAAGCAGCCCCCCGGCCAGGCAAATAGTGCAAAACAGTATGCAAACGGTGACGAGGAACCCAAAACACTAATGGAGAAAAAAAACCTCAGGAGAACCCAGGCCCAACCAGGGGATTCCAGTTCCCCTCTGGCAAAAGCTGCTGCCTCTGCACAAGCTCCAGAGAGCTTGACCAACAAGACTAAATAAAATAAATAAACTTACTAATAAGGTAAATTATAGTTTAAGATTATCATTAATAATCTAATAGCATTTGAAATTTTGTGGTGAAGACGTGTCAGGTGACCGCGTCCTTCTTTATCCAGCTCTATCATCTCAGCTCCAGCTCTTGTCAGGTCGCCGCTTCCCATTCTCCGCTCTACCATCAGGTCAGGCCATGAACTGCATCCTGCTCGCTGTGGTAACCTTGGAACAATGAGCCAAGACTGGCTGAGAGTAAAGTACTGTTCTGCACTCTTTGATGCAACAAGTACATTAGTTGTGTTACTGGTTCCGGTTGATCTAACTAATGCAGCCTAAACCCTCTGAAGATTTATATTATGGAAGTCTAGTGTATGCAAGATTAAAAAGATGCGTCTTTAGTCTAGATTAAAACTGACAGAGTGTGTCTGCCTCCCGGACAGTGCAGGGAAGACTATTCCAAAGTTTAGGCGCTAGATAGGAGAAGGATCTACCACCTGCACTTGATTTTGAAATTCTAGGTATTACCAACTGACAGGACACCTGAGAGCGTAATGCACGTGAAGGACTCTAATACAAAAGGAGTTCATTCAAGTACTGAGGAGCTAAACCATGTAGGGCTTTATAGGTAATAAGCAAGATTTTAAAGTTAACGCGATGCTTTATAGGTAACCAGTGCAAGGTTGACAGAACCGGGCTAATATGTTCATACTTTTTTGTACGTGTAAGAACTCGAGCTGCCGCGTTTTGGACCAATTGGAGTTTTTGTAATAAGCCTGCAGGGCAACCACCTAACAGTGCATTACAGTAATCTAGTCTTGATGTCATGAATGCATGAATTAACTTCTCTGCATCTGACATTGACAGCATATGACGTAGTTTAGATATATTCTTAAGATGGAAAAACGCAATTTTACAGGTGTTGGCGACGTGGCTCTCAAATGACAGATTACTATCAATAGAACGCCAAGATTCTTGCTGACGACGAGGGTTTTATGGAACATCCTCAATAGTTACAGTATTCTTGGTTGTTACTTATGAGCGTTTTCGGTCCAATAAGTAACACTTCGTTTTGTCCAGTTCAGTAATAAAAAGTTGTTACTCATCCAGTTTTTTATATCGACTATGCATTCCATTATTCGATGGAACTGCTGTGTTTCATGAGGCTTCGAGGAAATATAAAGTTGAGTATCATCAGCATAACAGTGAAAGCTAACTCGTGTCGCTTTATTATATCTCCTAGAGGTAGCATGTATAATGCAAGAGCAGAGGCCCTAAGACTGAGCCCTGTGGTACACCGTACTGGACTTGCGATTTGCTGACACCTCATTGTTTATTGCTACAAATTGAAAACGGTCGGATAAATAAGATTTAAACCATTTCAAAGCTATTCCTTTAATGCCGACTAATTTTCGAGTCTATGTAGGAGTGTGCTGTGGTCAATGGTTCGAATGCAGCACTAAGGTCTAGCAGCACCAATAACGAGATACAACCTCGGTCAGAGCCAATAGCAGATCATTTGTAACTCTGATCAAAGCAGTCTCTGTACTGTGACATGCTCTAAATCCAGCTGGAATTCTTCATTGATGTCATTCCTTTGGAGGAAGGAGCATAATTGAGTTGAAACTACTTTTTCCAGAACTTTAGATATGAAAGGTAGATTCGATATAGGCCTGTAGTCTTGTACATCTACACAGATACAGTATAGATGTGTGTCTGATGCCTGAAGCTCCTGCAGATTACTTTGGAAGATGAGCTCATCTTTCATTGTGCTGCAATTGATCAAGGAAAAATCCACACAACCACACCACAACACACACACACACACCACACAATCCAACAACCACACAACACACACACACACACACACACACACACACACACACACACACACACACACACACACACACACACACACTTGTCTACTCTTATTTATCAGTGAATCTACCGATTATTAGCGGATCGTTTGTTCATGAAACGAGTTATTCAATGCTTTAAATTGTAATCTGACAGCTTTAGTCTTTATTTAATATAAATATTTAATATTTGGCGTGAAGGAAACAAGATGCAAATATAAGAGATGTTGATGAAGCAACTGAATGTAAATAAGTGTAAATATGTGCAGAACAGAGACAAAACTATATTAATGAGGATAAATCTAAATATAATCCTGTGCAAAACAGTGAACGTTTCCTGTGGATTTTCTGCCAACAACATGTCAATCACGAGTAGACTCTAGTCAAGTGTTGTAAATCTGTTTGTTGTTCCACATCATCAGACATCTTCCGTCATCACTTGTGTTTGGATTTTAAGGACAGGGTCACTTAGAAACTGAGCAAGATTGGAGGTGAAGAGTTGGAGAGAGAAAGAGAGAAAGTGATTCAGGCCTGAGGCAGACGTGACCTCTTCTTCATATCCTAAAATAGAAGTTTTCTGTGTTTCTGCTCTATTCACGAGCAACAAAGAGGAAGAAGGTCCATAAAGGAGAAGATGGATGTGGAGGCACCGCAGGCTCTGGCTTTAAAAGCGGTTTCTGAAAATCTGATTCAGACTTCCCCCACACTCGACTCGATCAGGGTCAAGAGACACAACACAGATCTCACAGCTCGTCTGTTTAATTGATCAGAAGGTGATAACACTGACTTCTGTGTGTGATGAAGTTCTGACTCCACGTCTCACGCACATGCAGGGATTTAGCACTGAACCCAAGAGTCACCCAAGACTCAACTCTCATCAGCTTTGGGATTGTCTGATGCACGGGAACATGACTGGATTCAGATTTACTCAAACCTCAGCAATCATGAAGTCAAGAAGAAGCTTTAAAGGGATAGTTCGTCCAAAAATGAAAATTCTGTCATCATTTACTCACGCTCATGTCATTTCATACCTCTATAAATTACTTTGATCCGATGAACACAGAGAAAGATATTTGGAAGAATGTCAGTCGTTTTCAGTTCCGGGACATAATTGACTGCCATAGTAGGAAGAATGAAATGGTAGTCAAAGGTGCCCGAGAACTCTTTGTTTTCCTAAATCCGTCAAAATATCTCATTATGTGTTCAACAGAACAAAAAAATACAATATTTGTTAGTAGATGATGTCCCAGAACCTAAAATTGCTAACATTCTTCCAAATGTCTTTCTCTGTGTTCATTGGAACAAAGAAATGTATACAGGTTTTTCATTTTTGGATGAACTGTCCCTTTAACACCCTACAAAATGTTGACAACTCAACCCATAGTTGGGTCAAAAATGGATGTTTTTTTGGTTAACATGACGCAACGGTTGAGTTTGTCCATATTTGACCCAACCCAGCATTTTTTACTATGTTTGTAACCCAATAGTGCTTATTGTTTCAAAGCTGTTTTAAAGGAAATGCAAGTTTGAACATTTCAAAAGCAGAATAACATGAATGTGGTCTTAATGAGTGCATCGTGTGTATATTTCACATTCACACTGTTGAAGAGAACACACAGCTGGACGTTAAAAGCATTGAGAGTGTGTGAGGTGAGATGCAGGTTTGTTTATCAGATGTGTGTTGGGTGTCTCTGCTGAGCTGGCGGGTTCTGACAGGGAGCTGGAAAACACAGAGATGTTTAATCGTCCGTATGAGAAAGAAGGCAGAGGAATGTGAAGCTGGCAGCGCGACGGGAAAGCCACAGGCCTTTGGCCTTCTGTCAGACTCAATCAAATCTGTGTGCCATTATCTGTGCCCATGTGTGCCAAGAGAGAGAGAGAGAATGGAAAGTCATGGTAAAGGTCGCGAGACACATTGTTTGTGGGAATTCAGAGCGCTGAGAACATATCTTGGCGTTGATGGGAAGAATGTGTGCACGTGAACCACTAAAGACAGGACTGGAAACTGGAAAAAGCTTTCTTTGGCCAGCCGTCTTCTTTTCAACGGAGAAACAAACCTTCAGATGGGCTGAATGAAAGTTGATTTAAACTAGGCATTTGTTTTCTGTATCTCACGTTACGTTTCGCTGTGGAAATGGTTCGGAAATTTTGAAAACGTGTAATCATGTGTCCGGAAAGAAACAGAAATGTCTTTTCGAGAGTCAGATTGACATTGTGAATATTAAACCTATATTTACTGGTGTGAAGTGAATCTAATCCCACATAACTAACCATGTAAAGGCAGACATTCAGAGAGAGACGTCTGGTTACTGTCATGGCAAAAGTGCTGCGAATCCCGCGGGGAAGAGAATACCAACAGAATGTCAATCAGTGCCTTCGGTGAAAGCCACGCTTCATTTTCCAATTAATTTCTGGAGGGTGATGTGACACAGCGGGAGCTCGCAGCGAGCGGACGGACCGGTCCAAATGTGCTGTACGCAGCGAGGCCGCGGTAACCCCAGGCCAAAGTCATTTACTCGTCCATTAGAGTGATCTTATTTATTTGGAAGCAAGCTCCCATTTTCCTCTTTGCTTTGCATTCATAGATGAGTGCAATAGAGGAAGAGAGAGAGACGTAAAGGCAATCGCTCGCCAAACCGCTGGGTCCCATATTGTTAGAAATTACACTTTCAATTTGCCGCACTGCTCCCGCCCAGCAGGCAACTCCATTTCTTTTTATGGCCGCTAGACGAGACAATTGAAAACACAATGGATTCTGCGGAACGCTGAGGGACATAGTGTCATCAGCCCTGATGCACGGATATCTCTCCGTTTATGTTGAGATGGTGCAGAAAGGCCGAACCGCCACGAACGATCTCGGCTTTCATCCGCGAGCTCAACGCGACGTCCGAATCACGGCAAGCTCGCATCCTCCTCAAATGCCTGTTCCACCTGAATTCAGCTCATCATCAACGCTTCATGGAGGAAAGATGACAATCCAATAAATTAAGACCATGAACTCCATTTGCTGTTCTTTAGAAACTGGTGACATGTGAGACATCTGCTGGCTTTGATTTCTGGCTGTTAATTCCAGAATCGTTAGCGAAGCATCGTGAAACAGTTAAACACTCCATTCACGATACGCAGATGAGCATGCACGTGAAAAATTCAAGAATAATCCGACTGATCGAACATGTCAGTCAAAAAAGCTTTTATCATATCGTCAATGAGATGACATGAAGTGCAGTCTATAGCCATGTTCACAAGCAGCACTGTGCAAATTTCATCGAAATGAAAGATTTTGTCTAGTTCTTGGTCGAAGAGGCCGATGCGATGTAAGAACACGTTTGGACATTATATGACTTTAAATTTAGGATGCATGTTACTATATTTCTATTTTGGGAACGTAAAGAGTGTCTGGCAGGCTCAACGACATCAGAACAGAACTGAGGTCAATGCCTCTCAGAATGTCTTGGCAACTTTTGATGTCTTTGAAAAGGCATCGGGCAGGAGAGATACGGCTCGTATGTGGTGTCGTCACGTCCACCCTGGCAGCACATCAGTGACTGAACCCGTTGTTGTGTACGGCTCTATCTGCAGCGGTGCGACTCGCTTCACTGGTTTCATCTCCTCGTCCTCCGCCTCCTGCTCCTCTCCTGACTCTAATGAGCGATTGTTCGCAGTCTGATCAAATTAAAGTGCACGCTCCAGCGCCTCGCACAACAGGTGTTGTGTGTTTTTGACACCCTCTCTGGAGCCGCAGGAGAGGGAGCGGCCGGGACGCCTCTCATGATGCTAATGCCTTGTGTAATTTGCAGGGAAACAGCGGACGACTTTCGCTTCCGTCAGGAGGCCAGCGGTGTGTTTTGATGTCAAGTCGCGGCGTGCTGAGACGTGAAGAGTCCAAGTGACGCGAGCTCTGTCATCCAGAACTGAACGCTTAATTCGGAGCTTCAAGCATGACACGCAGGAGAGTTTTCTGCTTTAGTCCGATTACTTTTGGAAGAACGACATGTACTGACTCGCTTTCATTTCATTACACATGAAGGTGAAGGCGTTCGGAGGGTTTATACAGACACAGTCATGTCTGCATGTGACCATTATCCCAACATTATGTGTGTGTGTTTACCATTCTTCTGTTCGTTGCTTATTAGTGAATGAATTTTGTTGTTTTCATGAACTACAGTATTGGCTGACAATAAACCACGGTTTCAATCCTAAAATCTTTCTAAGCTAAAATCTGTCAAATGTTTTGAGGACATGACTCAACGAAACAGAAATCGCTCCAGCGAGATGTGGTCGAAAATTTTCCTCTGAGGTTTTACTCCAGAAAACATCTTATATCACAGAAGCTGAGAAAGACTCATTCATTTCCAATAAACTCTTGTGTTGGGGTTTTTGGGTCAGTGTGAATTGACTGACACCTATTATTCCACCATAGATTTGTTTTTATCAGAAGTCTGACGAAAAAACGTTCTTATGCCACAGATTCAGTCTAAAGGATGAGGACACTAGACAAGAAGTGCAGCGCCACGACACCAAACTCACAGTGAAAGTCTCATCTGGTGTGCCTTTGCACTTATAAGTAAAACAGACATGTATATTGTTTTTGTTTAATGTATATTGTGTACGTCCTGTACTTTCACACATCACACAATGGTTTTAAAGAGCGCTTTGCCACCATCGCGCTAAATCGTTCTCATTGCTTAATCCTTCCACTCCGTGCCGATCCAGGCCAGCCAGTACGTAAAAGGTTTCATTTACCACCAAAAATTCAAAATCGTGTCGAACCAGGCTCACGTGGAAACATAACTGTAACCGTTTCAAGCCATGCTCAGAACGGCTCGGTGCGATGGTGGAAAAGCGCTCAAAGAAGCCAAATCCAGCAGGAACACCACAGACCTGGCAACCCAGCCAAGAGATGACTTCATTATGACATCAGTCTAAACGTTCAGTTTTGAATGTTTGGTTCATGTAGAATTGATGTGATGTGTGGTCGCATGTGTGATTTTTAGAGTTCGATCAAAAAATCACGGCTGACATCAGTTTTCACACCACCCACATACAACATAACACAAACACTGACAAGAAGAACACATCAAACACACGAGTCATGTGTGTGTCTGTGATGTCAAAGAGAATAAATGTTTTCAAGAAAGCAGAGTGATTGTTTCGTCTCTCGGGTCTGGTTGATTTTTACAGCGTCTTTCAGTGTTAATGATACACGGCCTTCATCAGACACAGACTGAAATCATTGCTTTCAGAAATAAAACTCACCTAGCTCGCTCGGCAGCTGTTATCAGTTTCAGCTATAATTTTGCGTAAGAGTTTGCTGTGAACTGTTTTATAGCTTCATTCTCTTTCTCTGCACCTGAGCGAGCCTCGTCTCTTTATTCTGCATTTCTCTTCATTTATTGGCGTATTGTTTGTGCAGTAATGGACGGTTGTTTTGATTGTGGTGCAGAAACGAAATCTAGATGCTAAAGTTCTTTCTGCAAAGCGTCGATGATGCTGTTACCACGGTTGCGACTGCATCGTATCCGGTCACGTGACACAGTAACATGCACATCGTTGTTGCTGTAAGGCAAATAAACCTGATAAATGATCATCACGCGAGTCTGTCAGAGCAGGTTTCCAACATCAGCGCAAGAGTTTGATTCAAAGATCCACTTCAGCTGGAGTCGGGGGTTTCCTGTGGCTCAGTGGTTAGAGCGCGGCACTAGCAACGCCAGGGTCGTGGGTTGGATCCCAGGGGATTGCACATAGTCAGAAACAAATGTATAGTACAATGCAGTGTAAGTCGCTTTGGATAAAAGCATCTGCCAAATGCTTAAATGTTAAAGGTCCAGTCCTAAACAAAAGAGGCGATGGCCTCCCGCATGTGTGTCCCATTACCCTTCATTCACTGAGCGCTTCTCTCCCTCCTGCTGTTTTCTTCTTCCCGCCGCCGTAGCTGTATTGATCCATTAGTGTGAGGCCAGAAAAGGTTAATGATGTGAATATTGATCTAAATGGAGAGTTTTACTCTCCACAGGTGCTTGTTTGACCCCTGCAGATGCTGTTAATACACTGAGACTCACACACACCGGCCCGCACATTTACACACACTGACCACTGAAGACACTCTCTCTTCTCACAGTACAGGAGGTGTGAGAGAAATGCTGCTTTAAAAACTCCACTTTAGAAATGTGAGGCTCAAATGAAAACCGTTGGCCGTACGGGATGAAGTACAACGCCCAGAAGCCATTCAAGATAAATCTGCCTTTCTATATAACATTCAGACTGTGTTCCAAAAGCAAAAACATGAACTCATCTTATGCACCCTGCCATGATCTCACCTGGTCAAATGTCTATTATCATTATCATTATATTCTTCTAGTGCAAATCTCACTGTATCTCCCCCATATTGCCCTGATCAATGTTTATAAATGAAGAGTTGATTTGCAAAAAACTGCTTTTTTATTATGTTACTGTATATAATGTTGTTATTGTCTTTCATTGTATTATTAGGTGAGTTATTTTTGAGTTTTACATTTACATTTTGTCCAAATGCAACTTACAGATGAGGGAAACAATGGAAGCAATTAGAACAACAAAAAGCACAAGTGCAATAAAACTGGTCTCACATTGCCTACCACAGTATACTGAGCTAAGGTTTTGTTAATGAAAGAGTAGAAAAGTACTAGAGTTATTATTACTTGATCAAAACAACTGAACTGCAGTTGGATCGATACTTGAAATGCACAAAATACTTTTTTGTGTGAATAAACTTCTCGAATCTTTTATGTTTCTATTTTATGTTTTCTTTCTTGTCTAATGTAAATGTCATTCTTTTAAGTACAGTTGTAAAAAGTATTTCACTACATGTCGTGCTGTGTATGATTGTGTATGATGACAAATAACATTAGAATTTGAATTAAAAACAGTCCAGGAGGAAAGTGTGCCGTGGCACATAATACCACGTGAATGAGATGAATTATATAATCGGTTGATAAATCAATCTCCCTTAGAAATAATGTACATTTAAACATCTTCAAAACTGATGACCATAAAATTTCATGTTTTCTCAGTTCTGTCATGACATCATCATTGTAGGTTTCACCAATGAATTTTTGTTTGCTTGTGCTAAAAACAGTAAAAGCATCAGTCAAGAGCAAAACTTTATATGATTCAGGAAATATGATTCATTCAACACCATTCATTCCTGAATAAAACAACACTAGTAAAACATGAACAGTCAGATATGCATAAAATGTCTTGATGAGTCAGTAAAGTTTGTTGTTTGTCCATTAAAGCAACATTATTGTGTGTTCTAGCAGCAGAATTAAAGATAGAATAGTGAGAGAGAGTTTGTGTGTGTGTGTGTGTTCATGTTTTTATATGTTAGTGGGGACCTAAACCTGAATACACACCAACTCATGGGGACTCGTGTCAATGTGGGGACCAAAATTGAGGTCCTTGTGGGCAAAAAAGCTTATAAATTGTACAGAACAATATTTTTAAAAATCTAAAAATGCAAAAAGTTTTCTATGATCTTTAGGTTTAGGGCTTGGGTTAGGGGTAGGGGATAAAATATACCGTTTGCAGTGATGGAAAGTAACGAATTACAAACACTCAAATTACTGTAATTGAGTAGTTTTTTTCAGGAATTGTACTTTTTAAGTAGTTTAAAAACTGTACTTTTACTTTTACTTGAGTACATTTTTAGTGCTGTATGGGTACTTTTACTGCGCTATTTTTCCTCACATTGTTGTCGCTACTTCATATGTTTAATCTTCATGTGATTGGCTAAGGAGAATAATCAGTCCCGTCACGTGACCCCGTCCACTCAAATCGCGCATAGAAAACTTACGTCACACAGATTTCAAGACATCTGCTGCCAATTTAGTTTAATCATGGAGGAGGAGCGTGTGCGGCAGGCAGGGCGCGTATCAAACGGCGGTTTTGCGCACTTGAAAGTCACTGCGGGAAAGAGACACAATACGAAGGCTCTTCCGAGATATGGAGAAATATTGAGTTCCTGTATCACTCCGTTCACCAAGTGTCATCCAAACGGCTATATCATGAGGTAAAATTGACCATCTCTCTCCAAAGTCTCTACACTAAGTGCTCTGCCCTTATAAGTGAGTAGGGAACATATGCGATTGGAACGCATGCGAAGCAGTTTCGCAAACTGTGCATTACCAGTTATAATGTTGTAAATAACGTTCAGTTTTAAATAAGACGTCATTAATACATCGAAAGAAGCCGCAGGGATTACTTTTATGTTGCCTCTATCTGTATTTTGAACTTTTAAAGACATGAACCATGAAAAACCATGGACCACAACTCCAGGTAAAAATCTTTATTGTTCTACCTAAGAAATAATGTCACATACATCTTGGATGGCTTGAGATTGAGTAATTGATCAGACAGCTCCTCTACAGATATGACAGTTAATGCTAATCCAATGCAATTTAGGTTACAAATGTTTAGCATTTTTTTGCATGCAGTATTTGGGGCTCTTATTGATTAATTTCTGCATTGTGGGGCCTAGTACACATGATTGAACAGTGTTGGAAGTGCATGAATGGTTTTACCTGGAAAACTGAGCTCATGATAGACAGACAAAACAACACAACACATTGAATGGTTATTTTGTCTGAGTTGTATCCAGTTATATGCTTTATCAGTAAGGTAAAGATGTGTTTTGTTATAAGTAGCTATTTTCTATATAAATCTCCAAATTTGATTATTAATAATTATTCTTAATTCATTAAATAACACTGCCTAAAAAGTAACGATTAACTAGTACTCGGAGTAGTTTTTGAGAAAAGTAATTTTTACTTTTACTCAATTACTTTTTTAATACCAGTACTTTTACTTGTAATAGAGTACAATTTCAGCTATGTAACAGTACTTAAGTACAAATTACCAGTACTCTTTCCACCTCTGACAGTTTGTACAGTATACAACTCATTACGCCTATGGACTGTCCCCACAGAGATAATAAACCAGACATGTGTGTGTGTGTGTCCTGGCATCCGTTTGTCCTGCCGTTTACCAGCTCTGTCATCACAAACACACACACACACACAGTTTGCATTTCTTTACGTGCACTGCCTGTGTGTGGGGGAGAGAGAATTAAACCCTCCGGCTACATGAGAGAGAGAGAGATTCACCGGGGACAATGTCTTTGTGGTTTTTCTCCTGCGGTTCTCTTCAGAAGCTCACAGTTGCTGTGATGATTGCCTTGCAGTAACACAATCAGACCTGGATTTAACCCGGCATCAGAGTGACATTTAACAGACTGCGTGTGTTGTGTTGTTGTGTATTCTCCTGCAGAGATAACTGCGTGTAATCTTTAGAAAAAGATCTACCTAATTCCTGCAGCATCACTGCATGTTTGTTTGTATGTGCTATTGCCAGAATGTTTATTGGTCTTCATCCTTGTGTTGTCATGGCGATATGCTGCTCAATGACACCTGAGAGAGGGATGAAGAGGCGATACAAACTCACCGCAGGTCACATGAACTCGCTCAGCTGTATCGTCCTGCTAGAACAAAACCTGAACATCAACAAACGCACGACACGATCATCACGATCACAGTCATCGACAAAACAATTAGTGCAGCAATGTGATGCATCACATGGTTCTGTCAGAGAGCGCTCATAACTCGTGACATCAGGGTCAAAAACATCTCAGTGGATGCACGCAGATCAGATGCTCGATTCCAGCACAATCTGTGTCTGTCTGAATGAAGCGCACAGAAGTGTGCAGAAATGAGCTGAGCATTAACAATGACAGACTGAGACGTCTGGCTGATCAATGACAACATCAGAGGAATATTAAAGGTGCCAGTGTCCCTAAAAAACAACAACAGAAACTAATGAAAAGCAAATGACAACAGATAAGTGAATTATTCAAAACGAACGCACACTCTTACACATAAAAGTGCTGCTTCCCCAAACAGTCAACTGTCTCTTTCTTACTTTTTATATTTTGAAGAACCTTTCTCTACTACAAACAACACTTTGTGCAACAGTAAGTATGTGGAATTATGCCTGTACACCCATTTTCAATATTTTACAATTATTACTCTATTAAACGGATAAAACACACACACACAAATGCCACAATGTGAAGCAGGAAACACATGTGTTGTGTAATAACGCTAAACAGAGCAATGACTTCCAATATGTGTATCACTTCACATGCTCTTCTCACATTATAAAATAATTTAGACACAATTCAATATCACGTCTGTTCATTGATACATGATCTCTTACAGAATTCACAAATAAATCATGTCTTGTTTTTGATGTGTTGGTGGGGTAGAGTTGAATTTAGTCACGCATTAGTCCGAGCATTCCAAGTTCCAGGGAGTTTGCTGTGGCAATAAAATGCTTTTTTTTCATCTGTGACGAATACAGAAATAAACAGACAGACAGCAGCACAGATCTCGGATCAGTTGGCTCTGACACTCCAGTGTTAAACATTCAGGCTGGTCTTGTGTTTTGCTCGGAGGTGCCGTTGGGAAACATTAGTTTAGTGATGCGTCTGGATCAGTCCCTGAGGGCTGGACTCAGTGTGGTTGTGTGGATTTACACACTGCCATTGAAACTGAACGCTTTTTAAAACAAACGGCCTTTACCACACATCCCAGATTCAACCATTCACGATTTAAGAGGTGCTTAGCCATCTGTAGACACATTAGCTGCACATACAGAATGTTTCTATGGGCGCCAGTTTGTGTGTATCTATACACGGTGTGTGTGTGAGGACGTCCCAACACTCCCTGCCGTTTTAACAGCTTAATAAACATACTAAATGATGCCTTAATGAAAATGCAGGGTTGAGTTTATCATTATATATCGCATTAAAACACTAGATGTCAATAAAAAGAACTCCCATAAACACAAATACCAACATGTCTGTATTTACAGTAAGTATGTTTACTGTATGAGAGATGCAGATATTTTTATAAAACTGTAAAAAAAGCCAGACGTACACTGTAAAAGTATTTAATGTTTGTGAGTGAAGGTCAAAAGTGATGTAGCCTAAAGTAAGTTATCTTCACATCCATTATTTATTTACTTATTTATTTATTGTTTTGGCAGACAGATTCGCTCAGATTATGTGCTCTGCACGCTGATTTGTGTTAATAAAGGTGTGTAAATAATGACAGCATGAGTGAACTATTTCTCTAAATGAATGCTTAAAGCTCGTAAATGAATTATTATATATTTCAATGAACCGTAACAGCGCTTAAACGTTTATGAAACGCAATATCGTGTCATAAGGCTGTGGGACTTTTATTATGAACTGGGCCGGAAACGGGTGTCTCCGCAGCGGAAGCAGGAAGTGTGTGATCATGGAGAACTTACGCGCCTCAGTGCCTGTGTCTCTTCCCAAACACTCATACTGGTTTGATTTCTGGATGTTTCTGCTGTTTGACGTCGTTCTCTTTTCGATCATTTACTTCGTCATCCCGTGAGCGGTGAGTCACATTTACAGTAGCAAACAATTCATCTGTACGACAGAGAATCGCGCCAGATCACGTGATGGCCACGTCATTCAAACAACACCTCTGTGTGCTGTACATAGTAAAGTTCATTTGTGTATGTGTAATAAACAGCATTTGAGATGACACACGTGTGCTGTATGTGACGTATACAACTACTGTAAGATTATTCACGCACACACACACATCTGGTTTATTATCTCCGTGGGGACAGTCCATAGGCGTAATGAGTTGTATACTGTACAAACTGTATATTTTATCCCCTAACCCAACCCCTAAACCTAAAGATCATAGAACACTTTTTGCATTTTTAGATTTTTCAAAAATATTGTTCTGTACAACCACAGTGACACGAGTCCCCATGAGTTGGTGGGGATATACAAACATGAACACACACGCACCGTGACTCTTAATAAACAACCCTCTGCTCTTTATGAAGCTCTTTAGATGATAGTTTTCCCTACTTTCTACTGTACAAAATCAAGTAAGCTAGTTTAACCATAGT
Source organism: Triplophysa rosa (assembly GCF_024868665.1). NCBI lineage: Eukaryota > Metazoa > Chordata > Actinopteri > Cypriniformes > Nemacheilidae > Triplophysa > Triplophysa rosa. The sequence goes on from NC_079890.1 coordinate 241,937, forward strand.
CATGTTTGTAGTAAAACCATAGTAACTTTAAATCATAAAATGACCATTGTCTCACTACAGGAACTATAGTTGTGCCATAATATTTCATCCAAATGGTGATCAATCCACCAAAAACATGCTTACTGCACTGTTACTATAATAAAGCCATGCTTCATCTTCAATAGATTATAATTCAACAATTTTATTACTAAAGATAATGAATGATTTACAATTAATAGTTAGATCATTTTTCATTCATGTCATTCCAGATGTTTCTTTTCTCTTCAGCTGTACACAAAGGAAGATTTTGGTTGTCTCTGCATTGAGAAGAACTCAACCTAAAATGTTTGCATACAACCATTATTAATAGTGCACTGCAAAAAAATGACTTTCTTACTAAGTCTTTTTTTCTTATTTTCCGGTAAAAAATGTCTAAACATTCTTGAATCAAGAAGCATTTTCTTGATGAGCAAACTGACCTAAGAAAATAAGTCTTGTTTTTAGTAAAAAAAATATGAAATTTCAGTGAATTTGTGCTTAAAACAAGCAAAAAATCTGCCAATGGGGTAAGAAAAATTATATTGAATTGAGTGACTAAGAAAAAGGTCAACCTTAATTCAAGATTCTTTTTCTTACCCCATTGGCAGATTTTTTTGCTTGTTTTAAGCACAAATTCACTGAAATTTCATATTTTTTTACTAAAAACAAGACTTATTTTCTTAGGTCATTTTGCTCATCAAGAAAATGCATCACGATTCAAGAATTTGTAGACATTTTTACTGGAAAACAAGAAAAAAAGACTTAGTAAGAAAGTCATTTTTTGCAGTGTGATAATTACTAAATCATTTCGACACACGTGTCTGAGTTAAAAGAATTCAAAGATTTGAAGAACTAGTTCATCTTTTCAGTGTACAGCTATATTTGATCAGCTTTATGTGAGTTTGAATTGTAAACACTATTTTCTTGTGTGTTTTACAGACAGCTTCAGGAATCCAGTTCACCAAAGAGAGAACGAGTCAGATCCTCAGCTGAGACGGTCAGTAGTGTTTTCAAACATTACACTTCATCTTTTCATACAAACACACGGTACTCTCTGCACTGCTGATTGAAAGGCTGTAAAAAAAGCTTATCAGACTGTTTGTTTTCCTCCAAGAGGATAATATTAATACGAATGCCTTTGTTTAGAGGGGGACACTGTCTCATAAACACAATCTTGTGACAAGCACTGATCACCGACGAAATGAATGAGAATAAAACAGAATTATTTAAACAACGTTTATAGTCAAATATAATCAGAACAAAGTAACACAAGCTTTATTTGTTTGTTTTTGTCAGGACGGGAATGGCAGCGTCCGCATGTTCTGCTTCTTCATCACATTTCTTGCTTGACTCACATCACTTTACTGCTGACTGAAATGAAATGTGCTCTCAAACCTAAAACAGGCATTTTCCCAGAATTCCACTGGACTACACATTCCTGCCCTGAGATGAGACGAACGTTCATGTGTCGGAGGGTTTTATGCACATTGAAATCTAAAAATGATCAATGATCAGTGTGTTTGAGGAATTAAATGGATGTGACATGTGTTGCCGTGTGTTTTGTTAATTTTCCTCTAGACACAGATCATTGAAAAACACATTGTGGGTTTTATCACAACTTCTGCAAAATATATTTTCATTTTGAATGTCAGAACTGAAGTGTTATTATCTGGATAGAGGGCTTAATTCTTGTTCTTATAACGTTTGTGTTTTACATGAAGGAATGGTTGCGTTTTGTCCGAGCAGCATGTAGGAGTTAAATTCAATCTTCACAGCTGTACTGAAAAATGTCCAGCGGTCATCTGCAGAGATCTATGAGGCCAAAAGATATTTGTCCAGTTTTTTTCTTTGCGGGGCACTTGATCTAACGCCGGCTGCTGTTGTAACCTATTGTCTTGTCTGGAGTCTCGGGGCATCAATTATTCTCTGCCGTTTCTATTGGCTCAGAGAACAAAACGCAGCCTAAAGCAAAACGAGCGCCGGAGACGCGGGGCAGAAAATTAATGAAGTGGGCACAAAGCGCACTCCATCACATGTTGTGGTGAGTGTTTGTGTTGCTCTCTCGCTGGGACAGTCTTGTGAAATAAATCAACGGGGAGTTTTCTAGACGCATCCAGAGAAACATTCAACGCTCGTTTAGAAACACCTCTCGAAGGGATAAAGATCGAGGCAGGTTTACACACCGACTTTAAACAGACCGGACGACTGACGGTTACAGAGAAATAAGAGTTTATTTCCAGTTAATATCAATCAAACTGCCGTTGGATTGTTTTGATTTAAGCTATAATAACTCAAAAAAACAAAAAAAATGCAGCTAACTAACACAATAAAAACATGATAACATGTTAAAAAACACATTTTAAAGAAGGAGTTATCTCATTTTGGAAAAAAACCTCTTCAAAAACAACACTGTCGTTTTTTCTTTTTTAAATATGCAAATATAACTGGTGTTAGTTCTGTCAACTGCTCTTCTGGAGTCCTTAAGGATCTTCGTCAACGTGTTAACAAACTCGAGGCTTTTATTCTTCACACAGGACGTGATGATAAAACATTCATGTGTAAAGGGGATTCATAATGCGGTTAAAGATCACTTCTGCTTTTGTTTTATTGGTGATCGCACAGGTCTGATCAACTGATTTTATTCATCACTGCATGGTAAGAGATTGAACCCAGTAAACGTTAACTTCAGCAGGGAGTTAAAAACGCATCTTCAGATGATTATAGAATGTTCTCTGTGAGCATATAGTTTTAATGCTGACTAAAATCTGAAAGAAAGTTTTCAGGTATAGATTATAGAAATTTAATTTTAATGGATTTGAATGTGTTAAAAGAATTTTAATTTTGGATTTTCCTTAAAGACTTCACTTCTAGAGGTGTTAGTAGTAGAGAAACTCAACCAGACTGAATAATAAGCACTTCTTACTAATGGCTTGTTTCCACCGAGTGCTACTACGGTCAACAGTGTTCTTGATGGGTGTGGTGTATGAAGATTAAGAAATGGCGCCTGTAGCCCGCTCAAGTGACGATTCCCTGACAACCAATCAACAGTCTGCAGTGAGTCTGGTACCAGACGAATGTGCTAACCACCCTAATGACAGGGTCTCAAGAAAAGTGGTACGGTAGGTCGCTGTTTCGGTACCATTCACAACTTCTGACAATGAAAACGCAAATAACTCCGTACCGTATTGCACCGTTCTGAACCGGGCCGCTCGGCGGAAACCAGTCAGAAGTCGTGTATTGTAAAGAAACCATATTGTAAAACAGGTCTACATTTTTAGGATGTTTACTGATAATAAGCAACAGAAAACACCGAGTAAGATTGTCATGTCTTATTCTGTATTGTTGAGCAGACTTTGTGCTGACGGTCTTCGTGAGATTTCATGAGCTCATATTTAATTCTTTCAACAAATCCACAGAGAATCTTTCCAGGTCTGTTGAGAGTTAAACACTGTTAACACATCACATTCATCCAAAACAGATCAAACAAACAACAGCTCGTATAGTCAATCCATCATCCCGTGTGGGGTTGTGTCTCTCTTGAAATACACCGATGATGTTACTTTCCAGTGATGTCATCGTGTAACACGACGTTTTCCTGGACACAACGTGGATTAGAAAGTCCTGTTTCTTCCAGAAGTTGTGGTTGGAGAGGAATGAGTTTGGTTTGATGTAAAGCAGTTGAATGGACGTATTAAAATTCCTTTAATTAGAACATTTGTCCCGTTAGCGCTGTGAGACCGATAGCATCACTTGTGTTGTCAGCCCGTTCGCCGGCTTTATCTGACGGAATGTTTCCTTTGGTGCTGGAGATAAGCGTTTCATTTCAAAGATGACTTTCTTGATCTTACGAATGAGAAAGAAGGAAAGGCGAGATCATTTGAGTCAACCGTGATCGTACTTCTCTTGGTTTTATTTCTGACTTTCAAATGAAAGAGGGTTTTTGTGAGCCTTGAGCTCTCGGCTCCGTCACATCAGCTGCTTCTCGTCTCAGTTTTGGTTTTCTTTCATTATGTTTAGATGACGTTTGAATGATTCTCAGTAATGAATGGCTTCCGTCTTAGACATCGACCCTACAGGTGCCTTCTAGAAAAGACGCAATCTGTGATGCGGTTGAAATGTGCTAGAAAGCACACACACATGAAGAAACTAATATAAATATCTTCTGTACATCACACGTGAAGAAATATAGCTTTAAATAATACAAACCCTTCTCAAGTCATAAGCTTTATTCAGATCTCAGGAAATCTCAGAAAAATGCGATTTTAATTGATTGTTTTTCAGTCTGTTTCTCTTATGGGAACACATGCCAACATCTGTATAGTGTTTTGTGTTCATCTGCTGCTCACTCTTCACCTTCACAGTAAATCTGTCCGAGAGATTTTCACTCCGTTGGTGAGATGATTTAAACAGGCTTTGGTGAATGTCCATGTGTAAGTCAAACGCTCCTCTTGCAGTTACAGGAGGAATTACACAGCAGTCTGTGGGAGGGATTGTAATTCGTCTGGTGAGATGCAGAAAGCCGGTGAAGTTTTGCATACATGAGACTGATGAGCTGTGTGTGTGTGTGGGGGGGGGTGTTACCATAGAAACTGTGTGCGTGCTTGTGTGTGTGTGTGTGTGTTTGTCTGTGCGTGCGTGCTTGTGTGTGTGTGTGCACGTGTGCGTGCGTGTGTGCGTGTGTGTGTGTGTGCACGTGTGCGTGCGTGTGTGCTTGTGTGTGTGTGTGCACGTGTGCGTGCGTGTGTGCTTGTGTGTGTGCGTGTGTGTTTGTCTGTGCGTGCTTGCGTGTGTGTGTGCACGTGTGTTTGTTTGTCTGTGCGTGCTTGCGTGTGTGTGTGCGTGTGTGTTTGTTTGTCTGTGCGTGCGTGCTTGTGTGTGTGTGTGTTTGTCTGTGCGTGCTTGTGTGTATGTGTGTTTGTTTGTGTGTTTGTCTGTGCGTGCGTGCTTGTGTGTGTGTGTGCGTGTGTTTGTCTGTGCGTGCGTGCTTGTGTGTGTGTTTGTTTGTGTGTTTGTCTGTGCGTGCGTGCTTGTGTGTGTGTGCGTGCGTGTGTTTGTCTGTGCATGCATGCTTGTGTGTGTGCGTGTGTTTGTCTGTGCGTGCGTGCTTGTGTGTGTGCGTGTGTGTTTGTCTGTGCGTGTGTGCTTGTGTGTGCTTGTGTGTTTGTCTGTGCGTCCGTGCTTGTGTGTTTGTCTGTGCGTGCTTGTGTGTGTGTGCGTGCTTGTGTGTATGTGCGTGTGTGTGTTTGTTTGTGTGTTTGTCTGTGCGTGCGTGCTTGTGTGTGTGGGCGTGTGTGTGTGTGTGTGTGTGTGTGTGTGCGTCAGGTGGTCCGATGATTTGCCAGTATTTGTATACACACTAACATTATGGAAATGAGACAAACTTGCGCAGAGCTCATGTATAATACACAACCTATACATGAGTATATATTGAGAAGCACCCATTTGAGTGTTTCATGTCACACGATCAGGTTGTCAGTTGTGTACACCTATTTAAGAAAATGTCATATACATAAATTAATGATAATATATCATATAAATAATAATATGTTTAATTTATATAGTGCCTTTCCCGGGCTCAAGGATGCTGTACATAGACAATCGATTCACGATATCTAAACAGATAATTTCACAATCAGTTAAACAGTAAAGTGGACCGTTAATAGACAATCGATTAACAAATCATAAACAGACACTTCTCTATCAATTTGACAGTTAAACGGACGGTAGGCATTTGCCCAGTTCAGGGATGGCATGACTGCAGTCGCATATCATGGTGCAATAATGCAGTAAGCAGAGCGACATGACAGAGTAAAAGTAACCATAGGAAAATGATAGTGTCAATAAGTATCAAAGAAAGAATAATAAAGAAAACAAGATACCCAGAGAGATTGCAGCTGGTAGGTTAGGATGAGGAGAGTGTCAAGAAAACATGATGCGACTGACAGTACTGGGTAAATGAGTAGGTTTTGAGTGGTGATTTACACATACAGCGAGAGATGTTATTGATCTAGTGACAGTGGTAGAGAGTTCCACATAGAGCAGTTAATCATTTTATGTGACAGTAGATGGGTTGTCATTCACAGTAAAGTGAGGTTTTTTTAAGTTCGCAAAAAATAAAAACATTGCAAATTTGTTGGAGTGGATGATGATGGTAATGAAAAGGACCAGAAAAACCCCGTCAGTGGAAACAGCAGAGTAGTCACGTGGGTTTAATGTTCACTATGTCAGAATGGGGTTATTATACAATTATTCAAAAACCACTTCAAGTGAGCATGCAAACTTTTTTACATTTGTGATGTGAGGGTTTCAAAATGAGCACCTGAACAGGGTGACGTGGACCTGATGTGTTGAGTGCAGAGCTCTCCGGGTGATGTGACAACATTTACTGACTCCTGCTGAGCTCTTAAAGTGATGATGATCACTAACGCACATCTGACATGTTTTTCATAGAGAAACTATCACTATCTATGTTTTACTATCACAGCGCTGCTGATGCTGCTGATGCTGCTGATGCTGCTGCTCGACACACTGTGCGTCATTAACATCACTGACCCCACCACCACACACACACACACACACACGCGCGCTCGCAGCTGGAGTACTTCTCATCTGTAGTGACACTTCGTCAATGCGCCTTTCATTGAGCGTAAGGAAAGCGATGAGACGTCTGAGAGCGAGGAGGAGAAAAGCGCCGCGCTGGAGAAACATCTGTGCTGAATGGAGAGTAATTGCAGATTGATTTGGCGCATCTGGCTGCATGCTGACGCGCTCTCGCCGGCTGATTAGCTGTTATTCACTCTGTTTATCTGTGGAAATGATGGGGTGAATATCAGGTTAAGTGTGTGAAGAGACGCTGAGCCAAACCGCCCTCTCAAACAACATCAGAATGGAGAATGAAACTCTCAGACAGATGTTAGTCGAGCGCATTAACTTCAGCCTCCTCTTTTCACTTCACATGAAACTGAAGCGGGAAACACATCCGTCTCAACGGGAGGAGGTGATCTGTGTGAGTGCTGGAATAACGGCGTTCGGTCCAGAAACACACATCTTTCCATTCAAATGAGTTACATTACACTGTCAGACGTGTTGTGAACGAGACGTGTCAGATCAGATCTCAGTGAAGAGGATGTGTGGCTCTGTCATGTGACTCTCTGCACATACCCAGCTAACAGCTTTTGCTTCCCAGAACGTTCCCCTAACGTTAGTTTTTGTTTCCCAGAACGTTATTTTCTAAGGTTGGTTTTTGATTCTCCAGGAAAGTTTTCTTTACGGTAATAGAACCTTAGTTTCTGGTTCCCATAACTTTCTGAGAACCAAAAACTAACTTTGGGGGAGCGTTCCCTTAACGTTATAGAAACCATGAAGCTAAGGTTTTATTTCCGTGAAGATAACCAAAAACAAACCTTAAAAAAACTTTCTGGGAACCAGAAACTAACGTTAGGGGAACGTTCCCAGAACGTTAGCCTAAATATTTTTCTCGGGTCCGTTTGGCCTCACCACACGTCAGTTATGAGTACATCCATGCTGTGTTTTTAGCCCTCGCTTGTCTAATCTAATTAAAATAAGTAAAATACATCATCCCACACAATATGGAGGATGAATTCAATGCATTAGATTCTTCTTTTAGCCTAATCATTCCTTTTTCGTTACTGAAGTAGCCTAATTTTCCATTTAAACAGCACAGTAGGCCTATACTGAAGCTCGTTGTTAAAACTCAACGGTGTGTGTTTGTGTGTTTAATAGAGCGAGAGAGACAGCAGAACAATCAATCATCACTGATTTACCCTGAAATCCATACGGGCTGTTAATGGTGTCACATGATGTACAGTGTTAGAAGAGAAGGTCACGTTACATCTGATCATTCATGAAGACGGATCTCTCCTCCACCTGCTGTTGGGTTGTGATCAACAGTATTCATAGTGTCACTTACACATCCAAGTGTTATTGTTTTTAGGGTGTTTTCATTTTCCTGCGACACAGAAACACATTCATTATTTAGCGTGGTTTGTTTAAATCCAGCACGAATGGAACATCGTGAGAGGAAATGTTATGGAACGGTCGGACAGCGAGGCAAGCGGCTTCATTTTCTCACTCAGAACTTCTGAAATGCATCAAATTGAAAATCCTTGGAGCTGTCATAGAGTCTAATGGAGGAGCGAGCGTGTGCGTGAACAGATGATTATACTCCGGTAATGTGCAACTTTTGTTGTATAAAGTCAGTTTTATTAAGGACTTTACACACTGTGTTTGGGGCCCGAGGCGACAGTAGCACGCGCCTCCTGATGGGCTGATTGTCTTCTGCTGGCGGGGGGTCGCTCGGCTCCATACACGCCTGAAATTGAAACCATTATACCTCCATTTTGTTATTCATGTTTGTTAACGGGATGAGCGGGACTCATTTTCATCCCGTCTGTTCTCCCGCTCTGTCTCGCTTTCTTTATTATTGTGGATGTGATGCTTTCCTGCGCTCGATGCTCTTTTTCAAATCGCCACAAAGCACATTTGAGAACGACACTTTGCCCTTTTCTATACTGACACAGCACATAAAGGTTTCTTTTAGCACTTGGTCAGCGGATGTGAGTGTTTTCATAGAATAATCAACTTTTAGCTTTATGGTTTTATTCTCAGAAAAAAAAAAATGTTCGTTATGAGATTATTGCTATTATGATTTCATTTCCCAAATCTTAGAAATCAGCACTGTGCAGAAGGAATAAGTGATTTTTTCCCCCATGTGTGACTCATAGACTAAATAACAACATGAGTAATATTTATTATGTAAGGGATATTCCACGGCTAGCCGTGCGTTAAAGGGTTTTAATGCACGACGTGGAGGCCAAGAACCACCCGACGCGAAGCGGATCCTTTAACGCACGGCTAGCTGTGGATTATCCCGCTTATACCATGGTCATTTGCCAAGTTAAATCTTTTATTGATGTTTACAGTGAAATTTTAGATCAAACAGGTGAAAATTACAGTGATTTTGTCAGTTAATTTTCAAATGTAATCAAACCGACTGGAGCTACCCGTGCGTTAGAGGTTTTTATACCATGGTCTGTTTGAATACTGGATTCTGATTGGCTGGTAGGTGTGCATTAAAAGCCTTTAACGCACGGGTAGCTCCGGTCAGTTTGATTACATTTAAAATTAACTGACAAAATAACCGTCATATTCACCTGTTTGATCTAAAATGACTCTGTAAACATCAATAAAAGCTTGGCAAATAACCATGGTATAAACAGGATAATCCATGGCTAGCCGTGCATTAAAAGATTTAATCCGCTCCACTTTGCGTCGGGTGGTTCTTGGCCTCCACGTCGTGCATTAAAATCCTTTAATGCACAGCTAGCCATGGATTATCCCTTACTTAATGCACACCTTCCAGCCAATCAGAATCCAGTATTCAAAAAGACCATGGTATAAATAATAATATATCAGGACACTCTGATGCACACAATAATAATAATAATATAACACAAATGCAAAATAAAAAGAATTGGCTAAATACAAATAAAGAAAACTGAGGAGACAGTCTTCATCCCATGATGCCCATGGTGTCCAGCAGAAGTGCCCTCTGATTGGCTGATTCACTGGCCATTCTGCTCAGTTTATATTATGAATGTTTATATGAAGAGTTTGGTTCCAAAATGAGATAACGTCTCAGGTTACGACTGAAACCATAGTTCCCTGAGATAGGGAACGAGACACTGCGTCATGGAATGACTCTATGGGGGGGAACGCCAGCAGCGTGACTCGCGTGAAATTGTGTATGGAACTAACTTGCGATTTATAGTCGCGAGGAGATGACGTCACGGATGACGTCATGAGTGACGCGAATACCGGAAGGTATAAATAGACCGCGGTAAACAGCGGCAACTCAGCTTCTGTAAAAAATGAAGCAAAAGCTACAGGCACAAGGAGTATGGCAATGAGACGCAGTGTCTCGTTCCCTATCTCAGGGAACTATGGTTACAGTCGTAACCTGAGACGTTCCCTTTCGAGGGAACTCAACACTGCGTCATGGAATGACTCTATGGGGGACGACATGCCCACTACGCCATAGTGAGTTGTGACTGTCCTGGTGTGAAGGTGTCTACGCACATTCTAGGACATAAGAACCTGGGATCCAGGTAAGGAAGAAAGGTCTAGATTGTAGAACCTCATAAATGTATGCGGGGAAGACCAACCCGCAGCATCACAAATATCTTGCATAGATGCCCCCAACAGAAGGGCCTGCGAAGAGGCCATACTCCTAGTAGAATGAGCCCTGACTCTTAGAGGTGAAGGCCTTCCGCGCACCTCATAAGCCAAAGAAATTGCCTCTACGACCCATCTACTGATGGTCTGTTTAGAGGCCGGCTGACCTCTACCTCGAGGTCCAAAGCAGACCAACAATTGGTCAGACTTTCTCCACAGAGAAGTCCTTCCTATATACTCCTGCAATGCCCTGACCGGGCATAATAAATATAACCTTTGGTGATCCGCCAACTCGTGGGGCGGAGGGTAAAAGGCCTGGAGAACTAGGGTCCTGGCAACATTGCGAGGTACCTTCGGAACATATCCCGGTTTAGGGTGCAGAATAGCCTTGATATTCCCTGGGGCGAACTCCAAACATGGGGGGGACGCCGAAAGAGCTTGCAGGTCACCTACCCTCCTCAGAGAGGTAATGGCTAGTAAGAAGGCCAGCTTGAGGGATAAATTTTTGTCTGAGCTGGACTCCATAGGCTCAAAAGGTGCCTGGGAAATCCCGTCTAGGACTATGGCTAGGTCCCACGCCGGAACTCTGGTCTGAGAAGGAGGTCTCATTCTTACGGTGCCACGCAGGAAACGAACGACCAAGGGGTGTCTCCCCACTGACCCCTGAGGCAGAGGGGAGTGAAAGGCAGAGATAGCTGCCACATATACCTTGATAGTAGAAGGAGCTAGACCTGTAGAAAAACGGTCTTGAAGAAACTCTAGAACTGAAGCCAACGGGCAGTTAACTGGGTCCAAATTCCTGTCATTACACCATAAGGTGAACAATCTCCACTTCAAGGCATAAAGTTTCCTGGTGGAGGGAGCCCTAGAATTCAGGATGGTCTCAACAACCTCAGTTGATAGACCTTGGTTCAACAATTCACTCCCCTCAGTGGCCAAGCCCAAAGTTTCAACAACTCTGGGCGGGGGTGATGTATTGCACCCCCGGCTTGAGTTAGGAGGTCCCTCCTCAGAGGAATCTCCCATGGCTGTCCTGCCAGGAGAGTTTGAAGGTCTGAAAACCATACCCGAGCTGGCCACAATGGGGCTATTAGCAAGAGACTGATCCCTTCCTGTCGAACTCTCTCTAGAACTCCCGGGAGCAGAGCAACTGGGGGAAAGGCATACAGAAGCGGCCTCGGCCACGTCTGTACCATGGCATCCAGTCCCAATGGGGCTGGATGAGTCAGTGAAAACCACAGAGGGCAATGGGACGTCTGTTGGGATGCAAACAGATCGATCTCGGCTCGGCCGAACCTTTCCCAGATCTGCTCCACCACGTCGGGGTGGAGTCTCCATTCCCCGGGCCTCAGCCCCTGCCTTGACAGCATGTCTGCTCCCACATTCTGAACTCCAGGGATGTACATCGCCCTGAGCGATATAAACTTCTCCTGGGCCCAGAGGAGGACCTGGTGCGCCAGTTTGCAGAGAGGGCGTGACCTCAGACCCCCTTGATGATTTATGTAAGAGACCACTGATGTATTGTCTGTTCTGACTAGAACATGATGGCCTCTGAGGACTGGGAGGAAGTACTTCAGTGCTCGTAGTACAGCTAACATCTCCAGGCAATTTATGTGCCAGTGGTGATGCTGCTCTCTCCACAGCCCACTGGCTGAGTGACCTTCCACTATTGCCCCCCAGCCTGTGAGGGACGCATCCGTCGTCACTATCTTCCTGTGACATTGAGCCCCCAATTTCAGACCTTGATTCAGAAACCAAGGTTTCTTCCATATAATCAGGGAACGAAGGCATCTGCGCGTAACTCTGATCATACGGAACGGGTTGCCTCTCGGGGAAAACCCTTTGCTCTTTAGCCACCACTGTAAGGGTCTCATATGCAGTAGGCCAAAAGGAATCACGTTGGACGCTGCTGCCATTAAACCCAATATTTTCTGAAAATACTTGACAGTGTAGGTCTGACCTAACTTGATCCTGGACACCGCTGTCAGGATCGATTCGACACGTGCAGGAGACAACTGTGCCTGCATTGTGACCGAATCCCACACTACCCCAAGAAATGTAATCTTCTGTTGGGGAGTTAAGTTGCTCTTTTCGGCATTGAGCCGTAACCCCAGACTCTTCATATGGTCGAGGACGAGATCTCGATGTCGAACCGCCATCTCGTGAGACTGTGCTAATATTAGCCAGTCGTCTATGTAATTTAGTATGCGGATCCCTTGAAGTCTCAATGGAGCAAGGGCTGAATCCATGCATTTTGTGAAGGTACGCGGGGAGAGAGCTAGGCCGAATGGAAGAACTCGATACTGGTAAGCTTTGCCCCCGAAAGCGAACCTGAGAAACTTCCGATGTTGAGGAAGGATAGATATGTGGAAGTATGCATCCTTCAGATCTATCGTGGTGAACCAGTCCTCTGCTCTGATTCCGGCCACAATAATAGGGATAGTGAGCATCTTGAACTTGTATCTCCTCAGAGATTTGTTGAGATGTCTCAGATCCAAAATGGGCCTCAGCCCTCCATCCTTTTTTGGAACTATGAAGTACCGACTGTAAAAACCCGTTTGACTCTCGTGGGGGGAAACATACTCTATGGCCCCTTTCGCTAAGAGAGACAACACCTCTTGTTCTAACACCCGAGCTTTTTCGGGGTCCACCTCGGTGGAGAACACCCCTCTGAAATTTGGAGGGCGGAAAGCGAATTGAATCCTGTATCCCTTCTCTATCGTGCAGAGAAGCCATTGCGTGAGATTGGGGAGCTTCCTCCACTCGTGGAAGAAGTACACTAAGGGAGTCAGCCTCTCGACGCTGACTCCAGGAGTGTGAAGTTCGGTGCCCTGAAGCGATTGAACGGCAGGGGATGATGACCCCTTTACCTTCTTTCTTATGAACACTAGGTCTACAGCGTCTTTGGGTAGACTCTGTGCTGTGAAAGTCAACGTGTCCCGAAGCGTCATAGACGGCGGGGTCAACGTATACTCTTCCAGAGGGCTTCTTGAGAGGACAGGACTCATCTGACCTCCAAGAGGGGGCGCCCTCTGATTCCCTGTCGCAACGTCAGGGTTTTTTGGCAGCAGACTTCCGATTTGAGACGATGGTAGTTCTCAAATCGGGTCTAGCCTGTTTAGCAGGATATCGAGGTTGCTGACTTGACCCCCAAGCTCTCTGAGGGGGGGCACGAGTAGCAACACTCTGTTTCTGCTGCTGTCTATATGCGCTTGTGGATGGCACTGGCTGGGGCTGCCCTCGGGCTACAGGCCTCTGGGGGTAAGAACGGCGAGGAATAAATGTATTAAAAGCGGCCGATTGGCGCTTTGCCTCTTGGTACCGGTCAACAACAGTGTTGACCGTGTCACCAAAGAGGCCTTGAGACACAAGCGGTGCATCAAGAAGCACCGACTTGTCCTTTTCTTTAATGCCTGATAAATTCAGCCATAAATGTCTCTCCGTGGCTACCAGTGCTGCCATGGAGCGGCCAGTACTTTGGGCTGTCTCCTTGGTAGCCCGGAGAGTGAGATCTGCCACTGTCTTGAGCTCAGACAGTAGCCCAGGATCTAGGACCTCACCCTCTTTAATCTCCCCCAGCAAGTCAGCCTGGTATGCTTGCAAAAGACCCATGGTGTGTAGACATGAGCCAGCCCGACCTGCAGCCATGTAAGCCTTGCCCACCAGACTAGACGTAACACGGCATGGTTTGGTGGGCAATGTTGGGGGTTTCAAGGATGATGCCGCTTCTGGTGAAAGATAAGTTGCCAGTGTATCTTCCACCTTGGGCATCATCCCATAGCCTTTGTCTCTAGCCCCTAAGACTGTGGAGAAGCTAGCAGACGTGGTGGCTATACGTGAGGAGTATGGCTTTCTCCACGATTTAGACAGCTCATCATGTAAATCAGGAAAAAACGGAAACCCCCTACGCTGAGGCTGTACCCGCTTTATTAAGAACCTTTCGTCTAATTTGCTAGCGGGCTTAACCTCCGTTTGCTCTATGGGCCAGTCAACATTCAGTTTTGCTGCCGCCCGGGCAACAACCTCCACAATCTCCTCATACCCAGGGGAAAGAGGAATTTCATGAAATTCCTCTAATATATCTGTATTAATACTAGCACTCTCTTGGTCCTCAAAACTAGAGCAGTGCATAGAGCTCTCGGACGGGGCGGGAGAAGCCGCCATGCGGGCTCCCGAATCCCTCCCGAAAGCACTGTGACTGGGGGACTGAGAAGAGGCAGAAGCCGTCTCAGCACCCCCACGAAGCTCCATCTGCGAGCCCCATGATCTGAGACGCCGCGCCGCCTCGACAGAAGCGGGTCCCGAACCATGAGGCTTGCGGATTTTGCCTGACTCGTCAAACAAAGCTGCACGGGAGTTGAGCGTTCTGAGGGGTAACCACAGACAGTGTTCACAGGCAGCTCCCTCGAGAGCTGCCTTAGCATGCTCAGCTCCCAAACATTCTACACATAACTCATGTGTATCCCCACCAGTAATGTATCTAGGGCAAGGTGTAGCACACGGTTTATAATTTAACTTTCTCTTACTCATTTTACTAAAATTATCTATCAACTCTTTGATAACTTTAGAAAAGGAACAAGACACATTCACATACACAGAGCGCTTTGCTGAAATGGCAGAAGCTGAGTTGCCGCAGTTTACCGCGGTCTATTTATACCTTCCGGTATTCGCGTCACTCATGACGTCATCCGTGACGTCATCTCCTCGCGACTATAAATCGCGAGTTAGTTCCATACACAATTTCACGCGAGTCACGCTGCTGGCGTTCCCCCCCATAGAGTCATTCCATGACGCAGTGTTGAGTTCCCTCGAAAGGGAACTCCGTTTAAAAAAAATCAAAAATCATGTTTTTTATTGTGCATTCCAATGAATTTATTGACTAATTAATCAAATTACAGTTGGTTTCTTTTGATTTAAGCCACAATAACTAAAAAAATACACCTAACTAACATAATAAAAACATGATTTTTGAATTTTATTTTTATAATGGAGTTATCTCATTTTGGAACCAAACTCTTCATATGTTAGTCTGTCATCATTCACAGAGAGAAAGTGTGATTGTTGTCTTTTCCATTATTCCAACTTTTTAACGCCATTGTTTCCAGACCAGATGAATGCGTCCACAACATCAGATTCAGAATCAAAGAGCGGTCATTCCTGTGGAAAACATCATGATCTGATTACGCCTTGAAGATCTTGTTCATCATATTTCTTTAGCCTGATGTTTACACATTACTCCATGGTGTAGTGTGAATGTGCCAAATCTGGTTGAAACGGGACATTTAGTGTAACCAATGGGAGGGGCTTGATGCCGTGCTGTGATTGATTGGATGGTAAACAGCGAGCGGTCCACAGCAGATCTGATCGTGGAGGACAATCTGAATCTGATGTCCTCATGCACGTCTGAAGAGATTCTTCATCAGGACATGTGAACATCTCAAAGCTCAAAGACGGATGTAAGTTTATAAACAGCACTCGTGAATTGTGTTTCATAAGAGCAGAAAGTGATCTTCAAACTGTAGACAGTCTGTATGAATTAAACACCATTGCTTGAGTCAAACAGAAGAAAAGAGGATTTCAATCTGCCGCAGCGCTGAATCACTGAATTCCTCAAATGATCATTTACCATCTGAACACCACACGTCAACTTTTATTCAGCGCACAGATTCATCTTTAGAGAAGAGTGAATTCAAATGAATGAAAACGCTGATGCACATGAAATATGACAGCGTGTGCGCGTGCGTTGATTCTTGTAGGATTGAGTTCATCTGACACACGGATCTGGTCATGTGATGCTGGAGATATTTAACAGGTAAACTGATGTGCAGCGATCAACAGAAGACTGCCCTAAAGAACATGAGGTGAGGAATATCATCATTCAGGGTCAGCGTGTGAAATTAAATCTGAGATTTCCAAATCACAGTCCAGTTAAAAACTGATTCCTGGAAAACTCTGAGCGACAGCTTTCTCGCCGGATGTATGATGAGATTTTATTTCAGATGTCAGTCCTGTTTGTGTGTGTGTGTGAGTGTTTGTACACTGAATATTGACGTTGTGTTGTTTCATAACACATAAAGCATCGATTCATTTCAGTTAGTTTTACTCGTGTCTCTCTATCACCTGTTTCTCTGTATGTGCTTCATATGTTTGTGTCTCGTGTTGTTTCGGGGATAAGCACCACTCACATGCTTGTTTTTTCACAGGCAGTGAATTGAGTTACACATCAAACCAGGGCTGGTCTCGGACACAAAATCGGCCCTGGCATTTAGGCCTAGTCGGCCCACATACAGTCACAAATACCACCCAACATTGCGCTCCCGAATGAATCCAATTCTTAGACATTTCAGTGCTAATATTGACTTTCACTGCATGAATTTGAGTTTTCACATGTTGTGATTGGCAATTTTGAGCTCCTCTGTCCAGAAATGTTGGACTGGATTTTTTTCTATAGTGCTTTTCAGAAAGTGCACAATTTTACATAAACACACAACAATGTTGTCACAAATGATGCAGTGAGCATGTTAAAGCAATGAACACATGTTGTCATTCTAATGATTACAATAAACCATTCTTATGAGAGCTTGGGTGATTTTATTAGTTATAGATCAACTTGAGGTTTGTGAGATCACTGTAGATGGTATTAGTGACCCTGGAGCACAAAACCAGTCTTAAGTAACAGGAATATTTGTGGCAAAAGCCAAAAATACATTGTATGGGTCAAAATTATCCATTTTTTATGCCAAATACATTAGGATATTAAGTAAAGATCATGTTCCATGAAGATATTTTGTAAATTTCCTACCGTAAATATATCAAAACTTTATTTCTGTGAGTGGATGCAGCAAAATCGCAAACAAGAATGGCAGGAAACACGTCTACAAACTTCACTCAGCTCTTTGGGAATGACTCACTCAAGTTTGGTATCCATGTGAACCTTGGAATTTCAGCTTTCGGGTTCATCTACTCTCCACAACGTAATCACAGCAGTACAACCCACAAAGAGCATTCAAACAAACCTGTTTCTTCTTAGCAACGCCTCTGATTAACAACTTCAAAGGCCATTTTCTCAACATTTAAATTTTTTTGCGACCTCAGATTCCAGAGTTTGAAATAGTTGCATCTCGACCAAATGTTGTCCTATCCTAACAAACCATACATCAATGGAAAGCTTATTTATTCTTTGTTCAGAGTATGTATACATCTCAATTTGGGAAAATTGACCCATACGACTGGTTTTGTTGTCCAGGGTCACATTAGTGCTCAACAAATGTTATTATTTTCATAAATCATCTATTTGTGCTTAATACAGTTTATCCAGTCAGACTGTGTTGAGATTAGAGAGCTCCACCCCTTCACAATCTGACCAATCACAGGACGGTTATTCTGCATTTCTCCTCTGAAATAAACAATGGAAACAGTTGTTTTTAACAGCGATAAATTCTTCTTGAATGCGGAGAAGACGAGCTCATCTTCCTCACGGTCGATATTCTCCTGCGAGAGGTCAGAGCGCGTTCTCTCTTCCATTTCTTCATGTAGAGAAACACAATAATTAGCGTGTTAAATTTGGAACGTGCACAAAAGGATGTTCTCAGCAAAGCATCAGAATATCAATCTACCTATCAGTTATTACTGCAGAGCCATAATGGAGTGTAATTAAAAACTGCAGTAAGTGCTGTAATTAATGTCAGTTGTCAAGCGTTGAAAGCTTCTGGGGGGCGTAATGGCTCTTTGAGTCTGCGCTGAGAAGACCCTAAACGCTGAGAGATGCTCGAAAGCAATTAGAAGGCGAGCCAGCAAGCAGACGGACGAGTGGACGCCGTCATTACGCGCTTCAGATCTGGAGGTGATGTGATGTTGATTATGGATCCGTTTGCTCACAGAAGCTCAAACATTTTACAACAGATGTCTCGGTGACAATGTGAATGTGTGTGTTTTTGGTCAATACATTGATTTTGAAATAATGTTGCACTATATTCTGTCATTGTTTTGAAGACTAAAGCGATTCAAACACGGTGCAATTGAACTCTTAAATCTTCCCCTGAACACAAGGAGAATCACAGAAGTGCGTGTCTGAGTCCTGCACGGGTCCTGCTTGATAAAAACGCACCCGCAGTAATTAAAAGAACACCCGACAGCAGCACTAATTTAATTCCGTACCCGACCCTACCCGTTTGACAAAAATGCTGAGACCCGAACCGCACCCGCATTACATCTACATAATGCAGATAAAACCATTTATTTTCTCACGCAACAAAATATTAGGAATTCCTGGTTAATACAATTTTTAACATGCAGTAGCCTAACTCACATGGCAGAGTTTCGGGAGAGACAACCAAGAGTGAATCCACTTAAATATTATTCTATATTTGATTAGTGATTTATGAAATGTGTTTTGATTTATGAAAAATTTGTGAAAAATAGCCTATATTGTTCATGTGTGGGTTAGGGCTTTTCTTATATTCTAAATCAGTGGTCACCAACCCTGCTCCTGGAGATCGGAACCACCTCTTCAGGGGAAGCAGGAATTGAAAATACGTGTTCAGCGCTTCACGTGAACCCATGTGCATCACGCATCATGTCAAATAAGTGCCTGCTGCAGACGCGTGGAAAGGGTTCATGATCACAGAGACGCTCGCGTTCAGAAGACACTGCGTTAACACTTAACTCTGATTACACATGAGACTAAGCGAGTATCTAGCAAACGCGAGCGTCTCTTTTATCAAAAAACCTTTACACACGTATGCAGCAGGCACGTATTTTGACATGACGCGACACACACATGACGGGCTAAATACACAATTCCCGAGCTTCGCATTACTGCTTCCCCTGAAGAGGAGCCACGGATCGCCACTGGCTCCAACCCTGCTTCAGCACACCTGTCTGTAATTATCAAGCAAACCTGAACACCTTGATTAGATAGTTCAGGTGGGTTTGATTGGGGTTAGAGCTGAAATCTTCAGGACGGTCGATCTCCAGGAGCAGGGTTGGTGACCACTGTTCTAAATAGTAATATTAATATTAGAAAATGTAAATGAACATGTGCACAGTACTCTCAGACTTCACCGTATGGATTTCACACACTCTATGTTTCTCAAATCACTAACTTTAGAGGTCTCTCTCTCTCTCTCTCTCTCTCTCTCTCTCTCTCAATTTTTCAATGTAAGGGTGCTTTATTGGCATGACAAACTATACATTGGTATTGCTAAAGCATTTGCAGCGTGGCTGCGTACAAATAGTGCAAGTATGTAATACAAATGAAAATAAAGATAATTATAGTAATAATATAAAATAAAGTGTTTATGTATGTAGTGCAACACTGTAAAAAATTATTGTCGGTTTTAGTTGTTTCAACTTATTTTTATTTGTAGACACAACAATGTTTTTATAAATTGTTGAGACAACAAGAAAATGTAAGTTTCTTGGTTCTCAACTAGGATGAAAGTTGAATTAACAAGCAAAATTGTTGTTTAAACAAAACAATGCTTCTTGAAACAACTGCATCATATTTTTGCGGGTTTTTACTGCAAGTATCGCGAGATTGAAGCAGATCAAGGATCTCCTGCACTTACAAGGCAGTTGAAATGGAAAGTAAACAGTAAAATAAGTTTATGTAATATAATAGTAAAATATCAGATTGAAATGACTTGTAAAGTCAGTTTGATTGCAAAAATGTTGTTTTATATTTAAAGTCAAGTAATGTATGCAATGTATTTTTCCAATTGACATATATAGCGAATTGTTTTGTTTGTTTGTTTGCAACAAATCTATTAAAATGTTAATGAAGTTAACACAATGCAAAAATGTTTGTCATGTTAACAAAAAAAAGTAAAGCAGCGGGGTAACAGTAAGTTTTTTTAGTTGACTCAACAAATTGTTTTTTACAGTGAACTTAAAGTGGTTTATAATATATGTAAATATATAAAAACAGAAATAGAATATAGTATAAAGGACAAATATAGAAGTAAGTAGCAGAATAAAGGGCTATAATAATATAATGTTGTGATCAGGTCAGGGCAGATTGATTGTTTTCTCTTGTGTTGTGACAGACAGCTAACACACAGCAGTCCTTGTGTTCTCCTAACACACACGCCACTTTCTCTTCATCGGACACACTTTCAGACGTCTGGTGTCTGCCCGTCTCTATAGTGAGTCTGGTCTTAGTTTTTCATCTCTCTCGCTCTCTCTCACGCACACACACAGGTGGTTTGTCAGGACAGGTTGGTGGGAGAGGACAGATGTGATAAATGCGCTGTGCAAGTGTCCTGATGGATCCAGAGGTCTGTTGTGCCTCTAACACAACAACAAATAACAATCCTGCAGCGTCTGAGAGAAACAAACCATCAAATACATCTCACACACAAACACTGGGATTCTGTCTGTCTGCTACAGGACCTCCAACACCCCAATCACCACACCCACAAAATCCAGGAACTATTGTAAGATTGTACGTTTATATGGTCAAAGCCATCAGAATGACACATCCGGCTGTGGTCCTGATGAGAGCAGATGTACTTTATTCACAACATCTGGTCATCTGTCATGACATTTGACCTTCAGAATAATGAAACGCTGAAACACTGAAGAGGCTGTTCCGGACAGTTTCTTAAGCAAACTCATTGATTACAGAAGAGTGTTATATTGTTATACATGAACAAACAAACGCACGCACACGCACTGCTTCATTGTGATGATATTCGGGAATGTGCTGGTGTTGAGTTTCTCAGTACAAGAGATGGATTTGTTATTCCCACCTGAACACAATGTTCTCGTCCAGGGGCCTCATTTATAAAGCATGCATACGCAAAAATCCACGGCAACGTTCATATTAGAGCTGCAGCTATCGCTATTATTTTAGTAATCGAGTATTCTACTGATTTTTCCATTGATTAATCGGGTATTCGGATAATAAATACTTTTTCTTTATTAAAAAGCAATACTAAATATACAAGAGAAAATAAGACCGGCCTCTTAAAATGAACAACTAATTTGTTTCCTTTTTAGAAAAAATAAAAAATGTATTGCTGAAATTGCATACATTAATATCTGTGAAAAGTTAACTCATTTAATACATTATATTGCCATATTACATTCAAAATGCAATATAATACCAATGAATAAATAAGAAACATTAATAAAAATAGAAAGAATAATTTCAAAGGTAAACAACTAACTTCAGCTTATGCATGATGCATTTAGTTTATCTAAAGTAGTTTTAGTTTCTTTTTTTACTATTAAATAGTAATATATAGCCTATGACTTTTATTCTGGCAGGTTGTCTGAAGTTGCTTATTTTTTAGTACGTATGTTTCTTCACTCAAACAATAACATGTTCGTGAAATAAACTCTCAGAGCAACTCTGGAGGTGAAGTTCATGTCCTCATTCAGCGCAGACGCAGACAAATTCATGAGCAGCACGCGTGTAGCATGTTAAACTGTGCAGTTCATTCACTCAGACACGCAGAACAGACAGATGACATGTGTAAATAACAGGATTCGGCGTGCAATAGTGCGCATCTAGTTTGATGGACTCAATGCAGCCGGAAAACAAGTTTCACTCGCAAAATAGACTAAAACTTAGTAAAATAGCAGTTCACCATTTCAGTAAGCTATCAGTTATTTATCAGCATGAGAAACACGTGTGAGCGTGTGAACAGACTCAAATGCGTGTGTCTCATGGTGAATGCGTGAGACTTGAGAGCCTGTAACATGAACAGAGTTTAGCGGGCTGTGCGTCAGTAATAACGGTCCGTGGGGAAACGCAGCGCTCTGTGTGTACTGTAGTTAAATGGATTAAACAAGGCTTCGAGGCAACAAAAATTGACTCAATGATTTTTTGTATTCGAATTACTCGAGTAACTCAAGGAATCGTTTCAGCCCTAGTTCATAATTATAAAAACAGTGTTTGACGCCACGTCAGGGTCTGAGCAGACGAACGCACTTTTGCTTGTCTGAGTGCTGCAGGTTTTTGGAAATATATGTCATTCTTGCCACTTGTAAAGGATTTGGACATTGACAGGTGCTCTTTCATATATCAATGACATCATTAAAAGGCGGAGATCTGAAACTGTTCAGCTGCGTGCAATTTCACCATCATTTGCGATTTATAGATTTCACATCTGATAGAGAGGCGTACGTATGCATTTTGAGAAATGATTGTAAAATCAAATTTAGGAGGGTTTCTACGCAACATTTGATAAACGAGGCCCCAGGTCTCTGATTTCACTGATCAGATCATGAATCACTGTCGTCTAATGAAGAAAACACAAGAGCAGCTTTTCATTTACTTACATACAAACAACACACACGCACGCACGCACACACACACACGCACGCACGCACGCACGCACGCACGCACACACACACACACACACACACACACACACACACACACACACACACACACAGCTTTGGTACTATCCCCGTGGGGACAGTCCATAGGCGTAATGTTTTTTATACTGTACAAACTGTATATTCTATCCCCTATCCCAACCCTATCCCTAAACCTAAAGATCATAGAACACTTTTTGCATTTTTAGATTGTAAAAAATATTGTTCTGTACAATTTATTAGCTTTTTGTGCCCATGAGGACCTCAATTTTGGTCCCCACGTGACACGAGTCCCCATGTGTTGGTGTGTATTCAGGTTTAGGTCCCCACCGGGATATACAAACATGAACACACACACACACACACACGCGCACACACACTACACAAACACACACACACNACACACACACACACACACACACACACACACACACACACACACACACACACACATGCCGTTCCAGATTCTGGTCAACTGCCTGTAGACAGCATTTGAAGGTGGTTAGAAAGCTTCTTTCTATGACGGGACTGTTTTCTGTGCTTTTACTGCTTGGTTTTGCTCTAAAGTCACTGGATTTCTTCTGCAGAGCACAGAACCACTGAGACATTTCTCAAAATATCTCAATATATCTTCTGTGTTCCGCTAAAGAAAGACTTTGCAAACACATGAGAGAATAAATGATGACAGAACTGTCTCTTCAAAACCGAAATCTGCATCCGTTGATCATCTCTTTGTCCAAATCTCCAGTGACACACAAACACAGAATAAACTAGATTTGGCAAAAGCAGTTTGGGCTCAATAGATCTGCTGTTTTTCAGACACATGTGTTTGGTGGTAAGTGTAGACTTTCTTTAACCCGAGGAAAGTTCATTCCTGGCTGATGAAGTCAAAGTGTTTGGAAAGAACACGACTCCAGCAATCACGCTGATCTCTGACAGACTCTCCACGACCTCTTCAAACTCCGTAATTCACTGAGCTCATGACTCTCACCGCTTCCTTTCCCACAGAAAGAGAGAACACACCGTGTACGTGTCACCTCGCTGCTGTCATGACGTGGCCAGCACAGCTGGTTTTCTTTCTTTTCTCGGTTTGGTGATTGTCTCACATCACATCTTCTGTGTTCATTAAACATACACGAATAATCCAGAGAAATGGCTTCTGTGATTTCCCTCCACGTCACATCGTCATCAGTATTTATCAGGTGTCTAGAGACATGGCTCCTGTATGCAGTATATAACACACATTATGTTTCAAGTGTGTGTGTGTGTGTGTGTGTGTGTGTGCGTGCGTGTGCTGTGCGTGTGCGTGTGCGTGTGCGTGCGTGCGTGCGTGTGTGCTGTGCGTGTGTGTGCGTGTGTGTGCGTGCGTGCGTGTGTGTGTGCTGCAGCAGCGCTTTCATTTGAAATAGCATCAAATCATTAAAAAACACAAGAAATTGACTCGTGTTCTGTTTACTATCATGTGTCACGCACGTTCGTGATGACGTAAGATGAATGCAAACGCACCAGGGTTCCATAGAATCAAGCTGAGACACAAACCAATGCTGCGAGGGGCGTCAGATCGCACTCGGATACACACACATCAAATACTAGTGTTTCCTCTACATTCCTGGTTGCTCAGCAACGGCAAACACCACGAGAGCGCAAGCTCCAGTCGGCCGGACCACACATAAGGCTTGTTCGACTTGATGCGGCGCCGCAAGATCCGACAGGCGGATGACATCAAAATACCACGAGAGCCATTCGAAACCAAACATTTGATGGTTTTTCGAATGGCTCTCGCGGTACTTCATCTGCCTGTCGGATCTTGCGGCGCCGCATCAAGTCGAACAAGCCTATACTCTGTGTGCAGTGCGTATGCGGTGCGAAGAGCAACACGTCATGCGCCATTTATGGGGTGTGGTTTATACATATGCATTGCAAACTAAGCAATCAGTCGTGTAGATGGTCACGTACTTTGCCGTGACCAATGACGTGTGATAAGAAGCGTGAAACTTTCGTCGCCCCACCTATCGCGTGAGAAGCTGCGTGAAAGTGACGCGACGTCTGCGCTGTGTGGTCTGAAGTAACTTTCTGCTTGTTACCACAAAAAATATATATATATGTTTGCTTATATAGTAGAACTCTAATACTGGAATGCAGAAAGTCAGTTGTATTACTTAACGTAGCTGGTTAGGAAAAGGTCAATTAAATCTTGCAGTAAGCAGATTTTGTCTACAGCAATTGTATAGACGCAGAAAAATGAACTTAGTGCAAATAGCCCGCCTTGTTGGCAAAAGAGAAAGTGTCAAAACGACACAGTTTTAAGCAGCGACTCCAGTGGCGTAAGGTGAAAAGTCTTAATGCTTGGCATGGGAGAGCGGCGTTCAATTCCACCTCTTGCTGAAAATGCTCTTTAACCTTTTTCTATTACTTTACAGATCATAAAAGCATTTGTTTTCAATAGAATTGATTTAAGACTTAAAATTCACTATCATTCATAAAGTTTAGGTTAGGGGTAGGTGTAGGGCTTTAATATCGCAATAAGTTGCCATCATTATAACAATTTTTATAAATATAATGATTTACACTCTGTTATTATTGCATAATGTTTTATGCACAACAATACTGAGGTGCAAATAGTAACATTATACTTTAATGCTAGACACTCTGGGCTGTGTCAGAGAAGACAATGTTGTCTGTGGCATTGCGTATTCATGCCGAATTTGTCACAAAGCAGTGTTGGCTGGGTTAAAACATTGTGATATTACTGTTGCTTGTATGATTTTGCTTTAAATGTGTTTGTCGCTGTGTCTGATAGTACAAGATCAGGACCGATGTATTAACCCTTTCCATGAAATAACAGAGCTGTTAGGCTGATGAAATAACCCGAAGAAATGTAACCTCAACTTAAGAATGTGACATAAAGCACCTGGTGTTCAGCAGAGTCAGACAGAAGAGTGAAGAGAATGAAGTCCTGTCCAAAGATTGATTTGTTTTTATGAATAACTGAAAAAGGTCAATTTTAGTTTAAAATCTGCAGTGATGTGATGAGTGAACAGTATACACTCTTACAGATGCTCTTCACGTATGAAGTCAGATGATGTAAACAGCTCAGCAAAGCAAAATGTCCTGTGTAAAGACAGTGTATGGCCTCAGTTATGAGTTGTCCAACAAGTACAAACCCCAGTTCAAATGAAGTTGGGACATTGTGTAAAACGAAAATAAAAACAGAATACAATGACTTGCAAATCGTTTTTGACCTATATTTAATAGAATACGCCACAAAGACAAGATATTCAATGTCGAAACTGATAAACTTCATTGTTTTTTGCAAATAATCACTCATTTTGAATTTGATGCCGGCAACACGTTCCAAAAGAGCTGGGACAGGGGTATTTTTACCACTGTTACATCACCTTTCCTTTTGACAACACTTAATAAGCATTTGGGAACTGAGGACACTCATTGTTGAAGCTTTGTGGGTGGAATTCTTTCCCATTCTTGCTTGATGTACGTCTTCAGTTGCTCAAAGGTCCGGGGTCTGCATGTCATATTTTGCGCTACATATGATCCCAGGCTATATATGTTTCTTGTGCTGCTACGGTAGGCCTTTAAAACAGGGGTTCACATCAGTATGTAGATCTAAGGTCTCAACATTAAGAACTTTAATAAATTTAACTGGACCAAGTTTTAAAGATGTGGAAAATGTGTCTGTTTTCTTGGGCTTAAAATCAATACGAATCGTTACAAAAGTTCTCCAGAAGTTGCAGTCTATTTTTACTGAAAAGGAAAAGAGCATGCTTGAAGATTTTTTTACTGAAAAACTTTTGCCTAATGATAAGGATCAATTTCCAATTTTGTTCTTATCTCCAAATGTAGAAGGTTTTTCTGGGGTTTTTTTGGAAACTGATCATGTGTCTAATATGAATTTGTATGATGTTAAGGGGAAAAAGCTATATAAAGCTTGTGTAAAAGCATTTAACAAAAAAGGTTTGCATGGAAGAATTGATACACCTTGGCGCTCTTTTTTTGACTTTCAAGAGAATGTAAAACCAGAGTGGAGGGCACTCTATAAGCCACCATTAACAAAAAGATGTGGGGATTTGCAGTGGAGAATTATACATGGCATTATTGCTGTTAATTCTTTTGTTTCTCATTTGAATCCAAATGTTAGTCAACAATGTCCGTTTTGTTTCCAAAGAGAAACACTTTTTCATGCTTTTATGCAGTGTTCAAGACTTCAGCCTTTATTTGATATTTTAAAAAATGTTTTCATTTGTTTTGATGAGAAATTTACTGAACAAGTTTTTATTTTTGGTTTTAGATATACAAGAAGTCATCAGTTTAAATGTCAATTGCTTAATTTTATTATAGGAAAAGCGAAAATGGCTATATATATGAGTAGAAAAGAAAAATTGGATCAGAAGGGTGATCATAATGTTGTAATGTTTTTTTTAGCAATGATTAAATCAAGAATTCTAATTGATTTTCTGTTCTATAAGGCTACAGATTGTTTATTAGTCTTTGAAAATATTTGGTGCTACAGAGGAGTGTTGTGCTCTGTTGTTGAAAATGAAATATTTTTTTCCTATTCATTTTTAAAATTGCAATGTAAAAGCCTTGTTTTAGATTGCTTTGGTAATGGTTTTATGTTTTTAATTGTATTGTAATAAGAGGGTTTTGAAAAATCTAAAAAAATCTCTCTTGTCTGTCTGTCTGTCTGTCTTTCTCTCTCTCTCTCCTGTTGTCTGTCTCTCTCTCTTGTCTGTCTGTCTGTCTGTCTGTCTGTCTCTCTCTCTCTCTCTCTCTCTCTCTCTCTCCTGTCTGTCTCTCTCTCTCTCTTGTCTGTCTGTCTGTCTCTCTCTCTTGTCTGTCTGTCTGTCTCTCTCTCTCTCTCCTGTCTGTCTGTCACTCTCTCCTGTCTGTCTGTCACTCTCTCTTGTCTGTCTCTCTCTCTCTCTCTCTCTCTCTCTTGTCTGTCTCTCTCTTTCTATCTTGTCTGTCTGTCTCTCTCTCTCTCTCTTGTCTGTCTGTCTGTCTGCCTGTCTCTCTCTCTCTCTCTATCTGTCTGTCTTTTTTTGTTCTGGTTGGGTTCTGATGACTTCACAGTCAGGAGAGATCAGGCTCATGGTGCACGGCTGAGCTGCTGATTGATTTGAATTGTTCATGTTGTCAGTGATGTGACGTATAGTACTATATTTACATTTTTTGTCTTTTTGCCTAGGCTGCCTGTTTAGGGGCCTCTGATTGGATCATTTATTTTGAATTTATTTCAGCGCGAATAAAAATAGACCCTTGTTGGCCCATAAGAAATATAACAAAAAATAAGCCAGTGATTTGATAGATGTTACATTTGGGTCACATCTGTCCAATCAGCTGCTGGTGAAATCATGTCAATCATTTTCATTTACGTCACTGCTATTGCTAGACGGCATAGCGGCAAACTGTCTGTAAGAAAGTACAATAGTGGAGCACAAAAATGATAAATACAAAGGTTAAAAGAACAACGTGACCAAGATAGCAGCAGGAGGACTGGCAGCTCGCATTAGCTAACATCGGGATCCTTAGCTGTTGCAGCAGTTAGCTCATCATGTCATTGGGAATATTTCGGGGAGTTATTCCACAATGACACGCATATTATACAGGTCGGTTTTTAATCATGGCTTTGTTTTAGACACAGTTTATGTAATGCACAGTGGGTTTGTGCTTCAGTAAAGATCCACCGAGGCGTTTTTAGGGGCCGTTTATATTTCGCGTATACTTGTAGAACGGCCAGGCCACACATATTCCGTGTGCAGTGCATATGCGGTGCGTATTTTTTTACGTGCCCATGTTAATGGATGAGATCATTCACACAGCACGCGTGTGCAGTGCAGTCCGTCCGTTGCAGATGCGGTGCGTTGCGTCAGTGCAGCGATAGTTTACGCATCGAGTCTATTTTTGCTGTACGGCACAATGAGGTGTATATGAGGTGTACAATATGCAATTTCTGCCACTCACTAAGCAAACTGACAGGAGAACAAACGTGTATACGCAAAATCCCATTGAATTCAGGCGTCAGACGTAAGATATGAGACGTCAGACGTCACGGTCACGTGTCGGAGCTGCGCTCAAAGTGCGCGAGACGTCGACGTGCTTTGAAATGATTTTTTTTACTTTGCTTCTGGACAAACGTAAGCGTGGACAAACATCTGGACAAAAGTACGCGCGGAAAGTTCAGTTTTCATATTTTGTGGATTGTAAAACAGTGTAGACACTATTAGTAGTAAATGAAGAAATATATGTTTATATAGTTGTGTAAATATGTGTATATAAATGTTCCAGGTGTTAGTTGCTGATCTTTTATGTGTGTGTTAAAGGTGATAGCCTAATTGCTGCCTAGGTAATTCAAAAACAGAAGAAAGGTACAAATAAAAAAAGGTTGTTTTTATTATTTATTACGTTTAAACTGGTCATAGAAGAGCCTGATTTTAACTTACATGTTAAATGTACTGTTCTATGGGTTTCTTAACACTCCCTCCCTCCCATCTGTACTGTTTCTGCTTCATGTCTCCTCAAATCATTTGATTCAGACCAGTTCATTAATAGGGACTTCAAGATTTGAAATGGTTTTCTCATCCAAAAGAGCACCATAAACCAGAGGCTCTTCTAAAAGCCAAAAAAGTGAATCTGTTGTTTCCGTTCTCCTCACTTTGAAAAGATCTTACACTTTAAAAAGATTTCTATAAAAAATCGGAAGTCCTGATGTGTTGACTCTCTTAGGATCCAATAAAAACAGTTGCTTATCCAAACAGAGTTTATCAACAGATTTAAAAATACCACATGCTACTGATTTCCAAGTCAGATTTTCTGAACAGGTGAGGAAACGTTGTATGAATTGTAGTCGAAAAGCTGCAATTCTACTTTGTAGATGCATTAGTCCTTGGCCTCCTTCTTCTTTTGGTAAATACAAAACACTGTGTGGTACCCAGTGTAATCTGTCCCAAAAAAAGTCCAACAACACTGACTGAATTTTTCCAAGTAAATGGAATGATGGATCAACACAAGCCACACGGTGCCACAAAGAGGAAGCCACCAAATTATTAATAATTAAAGTCCGCCCTCTATATGATAAAGATGGTACAAGCCATTTCCATTTTTCTAGTCGACTCTTTATCTTTTCAATTGTACCTTCCCAATTTTTCTGAACAAATGTGTCATTTCCTAAATATACTCCCAAATATTTTAAACCTTCTCTTGTCCACGATAGCCCATCAGGAAGAGTTATTACTTTATTTTTCCATTCACCTAACATAACTGCTTCACTCTTGTTCCAATTAATTCTGGCTGAAGAAATTGTATTAAAATCATTTAACAACTTTGATAATACATCTACATCATTCTGCTGATTAACTATTACAATAATGTCATCAGCATAAGCAGACAAACAGAGAGAAGTTGTACAATTTTGTAAAGACACCCCTTCCAAAACTCTCCTCAAAGTATTCAAAAGTGGTTCTATTGCAAGTGTGTACAATATCCCTGACAAAGAACACCCTTGTCTAACACCACGACAAACTTTAAAAGGAGCACATAAGCCACCATTAAACTTCAGTACACTTTCAATATCACAGTATAAAACTTTAATATATGATAAAAACTCAGAACTAACATTAAAGGCTTTAAACGTCTTCCACAAATAATTATGCTCTACACGATCAAAAGCCTTTTCTTGATCTAAGGAAATCAAACCCATATCAATACCAAACATACTAGATACATCAAATAAATCTCTAATTAGATAAATGTTGTCAAAAATTGACCTACCAGGCACGCAGTAGGACTGGTCAGGGTGGATGATCTCATCTAAAACCTTCCCCAAACGAGTAGCCAATACCTTAGAAAGCATTTTGTAATCACAACATAATAAAGACACAGGTCTCCAATTCTTAATGTCACTCAAATTGCCCTTCTTAGGCAAAAGTGTAAGGACCGCTCTTCTACAGCTCAATGGTAAAAGACCTTCAGCCAAGCTGTTCTTTAGAACCGCTAATAAATCCTCTCCTATAATGGGCCAAAAGGTCTTATAGAATTCAACTGGGATTCCGTCCAACCCAGGAACTTTACCATTTTTCATTCCTTGAAGAGCTTTGTACAGTTCATCCAGGCTTATAGCCTTTTTGAGCTTGACATTTGCTTTTTCTGAGACCTTAGGTAAATTTTCAAAAAAGAAATGTTCGTTAGTTTCATGTTCATTGTATTCAGACTCATAGAGATTTTCATAAAAGCGAACTGCTCGTTCTCTTATTTCTTTTGAGTCAGATAACAAAGATCCAGTTTCAGAGATTAAAGAATGAATAAATCTTTTTTGGCCATTCTTTTTCTCTAAACTGAAGAAAAATTTAGATGGTACATCCATCTGTTGTAAACTCTTAAAACGAGACCTAACCAGCGCACCTTGTGCCTTCATTTCTTGTAAGTCAGACAACGCAGTTTTCTTAAAGTACAAGGAATCAATATAGGTTTGATTTCCACTTGATTGAGCCATTTCTTGAAGTTTTAAAATTTCAGTTTCTAACATATTTATGGATTTAAATGTCTCTTTTGTGATATTTTGGGTGTACTGTTGACAAAAAATCTTAATTTGAATTTTGCCAAAATCCCACCATTTCTGTAAGGAACTAAAAAGAACTTTTTCATTTTTAAAACTTTCCCAAAAATGTTTAAAAACATCCTTAAAATGACCATCACTTAATAAAACAGTATTGAAATGCCAATATGCACTTCTTGGTGATATAGAGTTCAAAAAAACTTTACAT
The DNA here is from genome assembly GCF_024868665.1 of Triplophysa rosa. NCBI lineage: Eukaryota > Metazoa > Chordata > Actinopteri > Cypriniformes > Nemacheilidae > Triplophysa > Triplophysa rosa. The sequence continues at coordinate 273,256 of NC_079890.1, forward strand.
ATGACTAAACTATGGTCTGAAAAACCAACTGGATTTATTACACAACTCTTGACAAAACTGCAATGATGCTTGAAACTATAAATTCTATCTAATCTGGCTAAAGATAATAAATTATCATGAGCATGGGACCATGTATATTGTCTCATATTCCCATTTAAGAGTCTCCACACATCACATAATTCATTTGCTTCAATTGTTTGAATGAGCAAATTACGAGAGGGCATATGTGGCTCTACATGATTGCGATCTACATTCTTCTCAACACAATTAAAATCCCCTCCAAGAAATAAATATTCATCACTATTGCACTTTCGTAAAGTTGTACACAAAATATCAAAGAAATCAATTCTTTCAATTGGCAAATTTGGAGCATACAAACAAATAAAAACAAAAACATGTTTCTCAAAAAGAGCCTTAATTTTTAAAAGCCTTCCTTTTACAATTTCCTCCACTTTAACAGAACAAGGTGTAAAACTCTTAGCAAATAAAATGGCTACTCCTCCACTACAAGAGGTCTTGTGACTTAAAAAACTTTGACCATTCCATTCTTTTGCCCAGTCTGTAACAATTTTCTCATCACTATGCGTTTCTTGTAAGAAAAGAACATCTAACTGTTTTTGTTTCATCATTTCATATATCTCCATTCTCTTTACACAGTTTCTAGCACCATTCACATTTAAAGATGCAATACGGATCTCCCCCATGTGTAAATATGAAATGAAAAACAAAACAAAAAAAACAAATACATCGCTAATACATGTTAAAAAAAGGTGCAAATTAAACATCATTATTACTCAACTGATTCTGGATTTTCGTAACAAATTTCTTCAGTCGATACACTTCCGTATCCAAAAAACAACCCTCAGTCAACAACGTCTTAGTTTTATCCACAAAAAGTTCCAGGTCTGGAAAATATTCAGCAACCTGAACTCCTCTCTGATTTTTTGTTAATTTCAGAAACTTTTTAATCTCATCAGCACCATACTCATTGCATTTCCATTCACTTTGGGAACATTCAGAAACATTAGAGTCAGAAAAATCACTTTCACTTTCAAAATCATTTCCTTTATCAATTTCCTTTCTTGCTTGTTTACACGTTTCTTTTTTCTCCTTCTTTCTCCTCTTTAGGGGAGTTTTAAAAACAATTTGATACACATCCATCTCACACAAATTACCATTGTCTCCTAGAGATTCTATGTCAGACAAACAATTTGTTGAATTAGCTTGGGTGTCATTCATCAACTCTTTTATAACGGTGGACTCCAAACTAACATTTGATCTCATTTGATCACTGTCAGTAATATCATTGTCATTATCAATTATACTCTCTGCCGTAGTTTGAGCTTCCTCAACTGTCGGGACCCAGGGCACTTTTCTTATTGTGCGCTCGACAACCTGTGCTGCACTTGTAGGCAGAGACTCGGCTGCACGAGCCGTATGATCTTTATCCTGCGTCACATTCTTATCTACTGCAACCTGTTTAGTGCTTGTGTTCTCAGGGCACGCACGAATTAAATGCCCGACTCTACCACAACCAAAACATTTCATTATATCAGTAGATGCGTAGACAGTATAATCAAAATCTTGAATTCTGAGTTTCAAGTTTAAATTAAGCTCTGTTTTGTTGTCATTCAGAATCATGTAGGTGAACCTCCTAAAAGACACCACATGCTTTATTAGATCTGATTTACTTCAAATCGCGATCTTTTTTACCGGAGCAACAACTCTTCCAAAACGTGACAGTTCTTTAACCAAAGCATCGTCTTTAACAAAACGTTTGATAAAATAACTTTCTTTGTCGGTGTGGACAAAGGAAGCACTGGTGTAAATACACAACGAATCACTATTCCCCTTTCCACTACATTGTCTGCATTATCGACAGTGTTTAAAAAACAAACAACTGCATTACTCATTCTTGACGCTGCTAAAACACTCTTATGTCCAACAACTTCTCCAATAGCCAAAACACAATCTTCTACCTTCGCCACGGATTCTACCTTAACTCCGTGCCGTTGCGTTAAAGTACCAACAAACACACTACACTAACACCCAATAAACAAACTAACGAAAATAAACAACACACGATAGAAGCACAGAGAGAGACAGAGAGAGAGAGAGACAGACAGACAGACAAGAGAGAGAGAGAGACAGAGAGAGAGAGAGACAGAGACAGACAGACAAGAGAGAGACAGAGACAGAGACAGAGACAGACAGACAAGAGAGAGAGAGAGAGAGAGAGAGAGAGAGAGAGAGAGAGAGAGAGAGAGAGG
>NC_079890.1:276712-292956 GCF_024868665.1 Triplophysa rosa
GAGAGAGAGAGAGAGAGAGAGAGAGAGAGAGAGACAGACAAATGTTTCAAATCTAGTGTTCTGTTATGTAAGTTAAAATATGTTGTTGTTTTTTACCTATGTTTATACATGTATTTTATGCTTTGGCAATATTGTAATATTTACAGTCATGTCAATAAAGCAATTTGAATTGAAATTGAATTGAGAGAGAGAGAGACAAAGAGAGAGAGAGAGAGAGAGAGAGAGAGAGAGACAGTTATTGGCTCTTTTATTTCTCATTTGAAGAGAGAAACATACAGATGATTGTTGTAAATATGTTGTGCTAAACACAATGACAATCTCACAATCTTACTCTCAATTTCAAGGTACTTTATTGGCATGATTGCGTGTTCTTACAATATTGACAAGGCATTGAACATATAACAAAAGACACACAATAAGACAAACTCTCTCTCTCTCTCTCTAATAGCAGTCAGTGGTTTTATAGTAGAGGTGAGAATTCATCAGCACATGTAACACAAGATTTGATTTGATACTGTCAGCGAGAGAACACAAACAGAATGAAGACAGGACACATCGACATTAAATACATTCATTTGATTATAAAACATCTCAGAAACAGTGATTTGTCCGCCTGACGTCTGTCCTGCAGTAAAGCAGAAACAATCTGGAGTTGATATAAAGACCCTGACGTTTAACCAGTGTTGTAATGTAACAAAGTAAAAATACTTCAGTACGGTCTCTGGACTTTACTTGAGTCTTTATATTACTGCAGACTTTTACTCCATTACATTTCCTGAACAAAATGTATACTTTTACTTTTACTGATACATTTCTCCTTAGCATGTTCGTTACTACAAAATAAAAGCATAGAAACTGAAATAGACAAGTGAGCGATCGGGTCACCATGACAGTGCTGAACCAACCATTGGTTCAAGCTCAACGTGCTCTCTGTGGCTCATTTCAACTCAAGGTTTTAACGTGCGGCTTCTTTTAAAGGTAAACAGCACATGTTTCTGTTTCAATGAACGATGAAATGACTGAGTGTTACTGTGAGGGACATGCAAGTAAGGACCGGACAGATTTGATCTGATTTTGTTCTCTTAGAGGGATAATGTTGGGGTGGGAGGGAACTATCCTTTTATAAAGTTATAAAGTAAAGTTATAAAGATGTGGTTTCTGAACTTGTATTTTGATAGTTTAGCAATTTGGCAACATGTTGACAGAGCTTTTTCAAAGTTGTACATTTCTATGCAAGTACCATTTTTGATCTTTATGCTAAAAATAAAGATTTTCTGGCGAGATATTTGTACTTTTACTCAAGTATTGCTTTTATGTACTTTATACATCACCGAGTTTAACAGTCAGCTTGTAGAGTTTGCTTTGGGATGACTGCCGTTGGACGTGTGAAAGAGTTGTTGTGGAGTATCTGTAAAAGATTCTGAGACCAGGAAGCAGAAGGCGGATCTCTAAAGCGTTTTATCAAAGTCAACGAGTGTATTTGCGACACGATCATGGAAGAAGAACATCCTGGAAATGTTTACCTTTTTGGTTTGACAGCTACACGCTGACTCGCTGAAAGATCTCTTGATGTTTCATTCACGAGAGAAGGCTTTTTCTTCAGACCTCTGACGGAGGCTCATGGAAACTCACAAACGCTCAGATGACGTTCAGTTGTGAGATGTTCTTCATCTGGAAACACTCTCTCAGAAACATGACCTCACTTTAATCCTGATGCTTCCGCAGGCTTCGTCTTTATATTGATCTTGTTTTATTGTGTGAATGTTGTTGAGAATCTCAAATTAGTGGTTAAAGCTTTAATCCATTTATTCTATGCCGTCTCCTGTAGATGATGTGCTGAACTCAAATAAAAATCATGTTCCTTAATAACAGCGTCCATAACAAGCGCAACAGAAAACTGTTCATGAACGATTTCATCAGAATCGTGAATATTTGCCCGCTGTCCTCTCGACGAGGCTTGTGGGATTGAAACACATTTAATGATCTTTACCGCTGAACATTTCTATCATCAGAAGAGCAGAAGCGGCTCTGTCAACGTTTAATCCGCTGAGTTTTGGAGCTCGCGGGCTGGTTTTGACTTTTAATCCGCGTTAAAAAGCCATCAGCCCACAGTTTCACCGCTGATATTCACATCAACACCCACGGACACGATCCAAACACACGTGTGAATGTTCTTCATGTGAAGGACAGACTGCTGAACTTTCATTCACTCGTGTGCTTTATGGACTCGCGCACGCATCGCACTAGTTTACAGGCCGGAGAAACATTTTTAATCCCGTGAATTTATCACGCCGCAACAGGATGAAGAATTTCGGGGGAGGCGATTGCCAAAAAAATCTATAAAATGGAATCCTATTAAAGCTCGTAAACAAGCAAACGGCGCTTCCTACACACAGCATGAGCGGAAGAGAAATGTGCTCGCTCTAAATCATGCATGTTTGATGCTTTATATGTCTGCGAGATGGATCATACTCTCTCTCTCTCTGCTGCAGTGCATTCTGGGAGCAGATGAATGGTGTCTGATATTCGTCAAACTTTTATAACAGTAACGTCTGTGAGAAGCTGATGTGATGGAAGACCAACAGATGCTTCTCGCAAACTCACTTTCTCTCTTTAAACTACAGACACGAGATACTGAAGCTCCTGAACATCAGCTGCTTGATCATTGGCTCAACACATTCTCAGGAAACACGTACTGATAAAAATGCACTTTAAGTCACTTTAAATAAGGCATCTGCTGAATGCGGTCATGTGAAGATCCTCATGATTTAAAGGTCCAGAGCAAGAGCGTAGCCAGAAAAGAGACTCTGGTTGAGCATCAAAAGAACTGAGAGCCCCTCATTTATTGTCAGATGAATGTGCAAAAAACCAACTCTGCGTATCACTAACGTTACAGAATAGACTGGGTGTAAAACGACATAAATGCCTGGAAACGCATTTGCTGAAGAAATTCTCACGTAACGAACATTAAAGGGTAAGTTCATCCCCAAATCAAATTTGTGTGATTTTTTACTGATCTGCACAAAACGTCTGATGATTTCGATATTGAGGAAGACTTGCACTTTTTTGCCCAACCGTACGAACAGAATGCGCATGCGTGGAAGTGCTCTCGTGAACGCGCGCCATACATTGACCAGACAGAGGAGAATATATCCATTCAAGTCGTTATTTTGCTTTGTTATTCGCACATAAAGTACTCTCGTCGCTTCAAAGCAATTCAATTGAGCCACTATGAGCGGATGGACAAATGTAACGATGTCTTTAGTACTTTTCTGGGCCTTGACAACAACCCTAACCGTGATGTCTGTGAGGAGGCCTGGAAATCTCTCAGATGTCACCTAAAATATCTTTATTTGTGTTTTGAAGACGCTGGGAGGTCGTCATGTTCAACACACAAATTTGATTTTGGGATGAACTTACCCTTTAAACGGTCAAAACTAGCACTCATGCTGTTCTGTTATGTGCGCATATAGGCTACAGTCCAATTTCGAGTGTAAAAAGCTTTCACAAAACTTTGTAAATCACTCGTTTCTGACGGGAAACGCTTCACAGAACCGCTTGTAACAGGCAACGTGAGCAAAACATGCAGTAAACTGATCATGTTGAGGAAAACCTCGTTATCACACGAGTTAAACGTTTGGGCAGCTGCATAAATACTGTAAGTTCAGGACCTTCCACTGCAAGTCTGCAGTGTTTGCTCGACACCTGTAATTCACGAGTTCACCTGCGCAGATAAACAGCGATGCTGCAGGGATAATAATGATAGAGCATGGGTATGCAGTTTATGCGTATTTGGCGTGCTGTACAGGGAGTGGGCTCCGAGCTCGCCGGATCTATCCGAACCCGGAGCACTCTACCCGGGTCAGGGCAAGTGCGCCGGGCTCGGAACCGGCTCGAGCCCAGAACACGAGCCCAGTGTTTCTCTTCTCTTTCAGTGTTTCTCTTTCTCTTTCGAGTCTGAGACACTCACAGCAGAACACACATCCAAATGTAAAACCCTGTGTGTTTCCATAAATATCCCGCGGCGTATGATTATACAGCATCACTGAGAGAGAGACACACACCCGTCACGGTTACCATAGAAACGCTCTTTCACCTCTGACTGACACACATCATTTCTAACGGTTAATGAAGGGTAATTAACCCGTTTTATATAAAAGGTTAATTGTGTATCAGAAAGTGATTCATGCTCTTCAGTTTTGTGTGTGGTATAAACAGATGTGACCCTCACAGACATGATCACGGCACCCGCTACACCTCCAAACTCACCCGTCTGCCATCAGTTGAACAAACAGATCATCTCAGCACAGCAAGCACAGAGCTGCCAAATGTCCAGCAAACATGAGAATTTGCCTGAAATAATCTAAAACACAACATCATACACTTATAAAGTCCCTCCGTATTAATTAATGATTGGGAAATTTCATTAGTCAATATTACTCTTTTATTTATAATAGAACATTAATATTGTAAAGATTGTGTATCATGACGCCGGACAGAATCATATTTAAAGACAACACTTATCTTTGTGTTAGAGATGAACACCTTTATTCTTTCCTGCTGTTGTTGTTTCATTTCTCTCTATTCTCAATGTTCTTTCTTTTCTTTTGTCACCCAGTGTTTGTCTGCAGGTCTTGTGAGTTAGTGTAATGGGACCATCCCAGCGTGTCATGGCGGAACATTTCTGAACATTCAGGAAGTAACACACATCATCAGGGAGGGCAGACGACACGGCTGTCTGCGGCGTTTCTGCACCGCTCTGATGCCTCCAGTAACATGTCGCTCTGAGAGGAAAATGGAATTCGCCTCAGACGGCGGAAGCCGGATGAGAGCAGCGCCGGGAAGACTATCAATTTCACAGCTTCATAAAACAGCTCTCCGGGCGCCGGCGGCGACTGCGTGTGACTGACAGACACAAAACGAGCTCGGCCTCTGCGTGTTCTGTGGAGAATTTCAAAACGATCACCTGCGGCCATAGAGAAAAGCCCTCGCTTCTCAAAGCTTGTCCAGAAAGGCAGAAGCTCGCGCAAGGAATTAAACTGCTTATGAGCCCATGCCTGAACGGAAAAGAACGCTATTTAATGCTGAAGTGAAACAAATCTTCCCGTTTTCTTTTTTAAAAGTGCCGAGCACCTGTGAGACATATCTTACTCCATATTTGATCAACCGTCCAATCACCTGACTGCAAACCGTCCAATCCTCTGGTCCCATCAACCACTTCTCTTGAATATCCTCCTTTTTCCTCAAAGGAAGGCTTGGCGATTGTGGACAGGGTAACAACATACTAACATTGAGCAAAGATCAACGCCTCCTCCAAAAACACATGAACGTGTCACGCACAGTGGTATGCAAGTACATCGTTTGACAGACGAGTGGGACATCCGGTCAGACCCAACACAATGATTGGATGAGCATTTCCACAGAAGATATTTAATTATATACGTTTATTTAGACCGCTTTACTTGGCGATTGCGATCAGGACCTTCAAGCAGCATAACAAAAAAAATGATTCTGGAGAGAACCGCTCATCCTGCCTTTAAAGCATTTGATAAATACACATGAAGACTTGCGCACATCACAGCAGTTTCATTTCAAATGACTATTCTGTTCAATCTCCCAGAAAAAGCCTGATGGAGTTCCAGCAGAGTCCACTATCAGCTGAAATGATCCCAAACGCCTCGGACTGCCACGGGAAAGTAAAAGATCAACGTTTGACATCTTATTTGAATTACAGGCTGATTTTCTCCCTGCAGGCCAGAGAAACTGTAAAGTTCAACGATGGATTCCACAGCATCTCACTTTTCTCATTACAGCGGTTTAGTCACAGGCGAGCCATCGATGGAGGCGGAACCGCGGGTCGCCGTGTCCTCGTTCTCACACGTTCTCCGGCCAAACTGCCGGCGGAACGCTGACTTGCCACATCTGCTCTCGCTATAATGGATTTGCTTGCCGTTAAGAGGCTGCGGCTCTCCGGGGAAAAAGCTTAATGCCGCTCACTTTCTGCTGCTCTGGTGATTTATTTTGATTAGGCTGATGAAGTCTTCGCTGTTGCCAGCCCGGAATAATCGACACGTTGTGCCGGAGGTCAAAGCGAGGAGCGCTGGGTTTATTCAGAGCAGAGCGTTCAGGTGTGAATCATAACTCGACGCTGACACCTCACGTGACGCTACGCCGGTCGGACGACGTACATCGACGTCTAGAAAAGTTGTTAGAGGTCAACACAAGAAGTCAACATTCACACGCATTTTAAGATTTATGCTCTCGTCTCAATAAAGACAGACAGCTGGAAGAAAGCCGTTTCTTTAGTTTTCTGGTAAAAATATCTTTTTAAACAACATACAGCCTGAAAACAAGACACACTTGCTTGACAAGCAAAGCTGTACATTACAAAAATCAAGATTTTTTGACCTCAATGGCAAACACGTTCTTGTTTTAAGACATAATATTTAGGAGTGAGTGAGTCTGATTGGTCGACCAATGGCAGTGTTTCTTGAAATCATTATTTTTGCTGACGCGGGCGATGGGAAAACACGAAAGAGAAAGCAGCAGGAGATTGTGGGATTTCGGTACATGACGGAGGTGAAGTCATTAACCTCATGTCCTCTACCTCTCGCTCACTTTCACTCACTCTGAGCTCAACTTTCTCTTTCATCAGCGTATTTTCTCGCTCTGTCTCACTGATGTGTGACATAAAACATCACATAAACAGAGAGGAGACTGAAGCAATCATCATCTGTTTAAAGGATACGAGCACATGAATATACCCAGTTATTCAGATTAGAGAAAAATGCTCTTTTTGAAAACTGTGGACACATCATACCTGTTAATTGTTGTTTTCCACACCCAAAAGTGCAAAATTTTGTCAACCCCGTTACAATAGAAAAGCTTTATGGTCTGTGCAAAAACAATGAATAACTTATTATTTAAATATATAAATGATAGACTGTGTTTACAGTCACTACACGTTGCAAAATTATAAAGTTTCTTTAAAAACAGAAGAAAGAAGCAATTTTTGGTCTAACAGTGTTGAACTTTCTTTTCAGGAGAGGCAAAAAGGAAGCGCGGGTGCATAACACTTACATTTTTTTAATAGAATTCATTTATAACAAATGGAACTCGTGTCAGAAGTACAGAAGGACGCTTCTCGTACAGACGTATCTTTTCACCACTGGCATCTAAGTAGGAAAATAAAAAGCACTTCATTCATTCAGAAAAAAAATGAAATCAAATAACAGTTTACATTTACAACTAATCAGAGGTAATTTCATGATTTTTTTAACAAGCCATTTTTTTCTTTACAATTGAATTGAATTCATTATTTCAGTCTATGCATCCAGATGTGAGATTCACGGGGAGCAGAGAAACACGTTTATACTTCAGTCTTTCAACCGGCTGAACGGGGAAGAAGTGAAACTTCCACATCATCTGCTGAAGACGCTGGTTTTGCACCCGATTATCCTATGATTTTTTCTTCATCATCTTTTTTTTCTCCAAGGACTTGGATCTCTTTTCAGTGTTATTTACATACACACATCTGAAGTTTGAAGGAGATTGGTACAGTCGGGTTCAAGTAAAATCTGTGATGGGACGTGTGAAATCAGCAGGGCAGTGCATAGAGATACAGAGATAAAAAAGTGCAATTCTCCTCGTCCTCGTCCTCACTGCAGCTGAACTCATGCATATTCAAAGAAGATCCAGAACAGCAAAAGAAACCCGTGAGGAGCGCAAGTGACCTCTAGGTGGCGCTGACACTTGACATGGAGCTATGGCGAACAACAACAACAACAACAGCGTTTTGTTGATGAAGAGATTTCGAATTGAACAAAATTCAATCAAATCAAATTTGATTTTGTAAAACAATTTGGCAATTAAAAAGGGGGAGAATGTCTGGAATGCACATCCACAAAGCCAATGAAATCATAAAATTGTCAAATAATATTCTTATCTGCAAACATATTTCATAGCGTATCTTAACATCTAGAGCTTTTAATAAAGGATTATCTGTCATTTTAACCGAATGTTTATTGCGACGGCTTCCTTTCTTCAAGAAATCCTTCCACACCAAAGAACTAAAGTCAAAATGTGCAGAACCGCTGGGAAGTTCAACGATCTTCAAAAGACAAACTAAATGGAATTGATAATCATGTTTCTCTTTTCAATCACAGACAACTACATGTTTCTGAACTGTACTCATGCTGTTTTAGAAATCAGAAGATGTTTCTAATTCATAATAGAGAAGAAGAGAATTAACAGTATCGGGCCTTACATTTATTTATTTATTTATAGCTTTCATTGATTTGATTCCTTACCCTTTTTTTCAGTTCTCTGAGCCAGATTAAGGCCATAGAATAAAAGAGGAACAATGGAATTACGTATTTGCATATACAATTTCATAGAATATAAATCTGTACGCGTGGGAAATCAATGGCTAAATACTCTTATATGGACTATACTCAAACTATACACCTTGAGAAATGAATATTGTAGAAAAGAAGAGGCATAAATATAAGGCACTCTAAATGCAAACGAATGAAAACACGGCTCGGTCTGTGTAAATGACCTCTGACCTCTCGACGAGTTGAATGAATGAATGATGATGATGATGGCCCCCGATATAAAGCACAACATCTGTTTATTGCACAAGAAAAGATGCGTTTGTCCTGCTGATGTGCATTCCAGCGGAAAACCTCTTCAGTTCCCTCGAACATCTACACATATCCATCAGTCCATATATTACAGATTTATTTAGATTCATATATTTATATCTCCTCTAAAGATCCTCATGACAATTCACTGTTATATAAATAAAGACATCGTATATTTCAGTCATTTCCCTCTCTCTGCTCATGAAAGAACTGAGATTTCTGCCAACCTTTATAATCTGCCCCCCTCACAAGTCAACGCATGTGTGTGTTCAGACAGGATTGTAACGACAAATGGCACAGAGTGTAAGAGCAGGAGGTGAAGTGGGTCAGGTGAAAAAAAGAATTAACCGTCCTAAAAAATGAAAGATGGGTCAACAAAAAGAAAAGATTTGTGTTATCCAGATGTGTCATCTATGGAGGGGCGGGTGCTTGTGGTTTATAGTTTCTTCACTGATGAAGATGATGACGTGATGACGTTTTTTTTCTCTAACTCCTCACGTTGATTGAGGAAAGAACAGAAATTCTCTTTACGTTGTGTATTGAGCTCCCGTCTCACAGCGTCTGTGATCCTCCAGACCGTTTGTTTCTTTGTTATTCATGAATCCTCGAAGCAAAGGAAGAAAGGAACGTTCCACACGATGCTTCAGCAGTCCATATTCACCTGTCTGAAATTCTGTATTATTACTATTATTTTTCATTGTTTATATTAGATCGGGTGATTTGTCTTGGTCCACCTGGATATTTGTCTGTTAGTGTAATTTGAAAGTATTTCTAGCTTTATGTTGCACATCCAACACGTAGTCGAGTTGTGGACGAAGAGTTAAAGTTCTTTTCACAAGCAGGTATTTATGGCTCAGAATTGAATGACCTCTGGATGTCCGGCGGTCGATCGCGTCTCCTGACGGCACGCCGAGGATCTTACGTTGCATAGTGGTCGAAGCTCCCGAGGTACTCCAACCCAGCTCTGTAACAAAACTGGTACTGATCCTGAAAGACAAAGAGAGAAAGAGACGGGTAAACCTCAACCATCTCAAGCTAAATGGATCAATTCTGAAAGGTAACAGGGTTGACAGTTTTACAAATTCAGTTGAAATGACCAGCCCTGTGCTCAGGGTCATGAATCTACAAGATGCTTTTTAGAAAGAGAAATATTTCTACAAATGTTCACAGTTTGTTGACTATACCAAATCCTCGTTACAGGGTTGACATGCTAATATTGGCCTCCCACCGAATATAAAGCACTTTTATTTGAAAGAAATCAATGATGGCATTACAAATTTTAGTTTGAAAATAAAATAAATAAAAAACTTCTCCAATAACTCAAAACGAACAATTTTTTTTAATACAAAAAAGCTTAAATTAATATACCGTAGAAAAACGCAAGCTTTTCTTTCAGTATTGCAAGGCAACACATATGAAGTTTACATTTACATTTAGTCGTAATACGTTCTGAACAGCTTTAGTGGATTCTTCTGAGAATTTAGGGATGCGAGCTCCTCTCATCGTCATAGGAACATGAAGGCGTGCGACAGGAAGGGCTGCGTGTCGCGGCTCACGAGCGTTGAGAGGTGAAGAGCTGGGATTGTATTCTGCCGAGCGTGAGAGTCGAGCCTCATCACCTCGCTGTCCGCATTGATCGCGGAAAATAATTTCCCCCCATTGACGGCGGCAAAAGGCCATTCTGCGGGTTAGCCGTGAAATTGCTTATCTGAACCAATTTGCATGGCTAACCTGAAGGGTTTGTCATTATAAATGAAATTGAACGTGTGCGTGTCCATCGCCACAAACTCTATGTCTGCGTTTATTTATCAGAGAGCCGCCGTATTAAAATCAGTGAGAGAATCTGAAGGCAAAACTCAGCTAATCCAATCAAAACACACAAGCTAAAATCAATGGCTTTAAAGCCAAACATGTGAATTTACTCTCCTGCCCTCCTGTCCCCTCCCATCTACATGAAATATCTGAAGACACTCATAAAAATATGACGGAGAGACCCTTCAAACATTGACATTATCAGATCCACAGATGAGTTTAAACTGATGAGTGTTTCTCTGTTAAGGGTTAAAGTGGTACATACTTCAGTCTGGACCATTGCTGGCCGCTGCGTCCGTAACATCTTGACCGTCTGGAAGATGTCCACCACACCTTCATACCTCATCCTCTCCAGAACAATACTGAGAGTGATGAAGACTCCGGTCCTGCCCACACCAGCACTGCAAACACACGTCTCATTTCAAATCCAACACATTTACAGGTCAAAGGTCACGGATATGACCACTGATGATGACTGTTTCTACCTGCAGTGGACTGAGATGGGCCCGTCTTGACCGAACTGCTCTTTTGTTTTATGCACTTGGCCGATGAAGTCGATGAAGCCTTCGCCTGATTTCGGCACACCCTGTTCCGGCCAATCGGTGAACTGGAACTGCCTGACCGTCCGTGATTGGCCGTCCTGAAAGCACAGCCAGAAGAATATAATGATGTTTCCATGTAACTGAATTCTTTACATACATCACTGACGTGTGATATTACGTGAGTGTGTCTTACCCTGGCGTCTGTCACTTTAAACTCTCTCAGGATGTACTGAGGCATGTTATACTCCGCCATAGGATCCACAACAAAGTACTGATACCTCGCTGAACGCTCCGCCGGCCAATACTGATGACACTTCTCCTGACAGACCGAGAGAGACGGGGTCAAATCAAATCTCATTTAACACATCAGTAGTTTTCCAGAATCAAAAAATGCCAACAGAAAACAGATCCTGATACGTAAACAAATGTTCTGATGTTCATCAGAATGTTCAATGATGAGTGCGTTACAAATGAACACAACATGAACATCTCTGAAGAGTGTGATTTTAGGATGAGTTTGATGAGGTGTAAATGTTCGAGAGACTCACTCTGCCCATCTCTCTGAGTTTGGTCAACATCACAACTATGGTAGAGTTGTGTTCCCATAACATCCGCCAGAAATCTTCTGTGGTTTCAGCTAAAGGACCCTGTGTGGCGATGTAAGCCTTCTGTTGCCTGAAACACACACACAACATGAACATCTACACGTACAGATGGACGGACGGATCAGACGGGCTGTCCTGCTCACCTGTATCCATCGATGAAGCTGCCGTTGATGTAGTCTGATCCCTCCACTCCTCTGATTGGCTGCAGACAGACTCGTGTGGACTCATACGGCATGATGTTCACCAGACGGTTTTTGAATTTGTTACAGGGCAGGTTGGCACTGATGAAGCGGGATGTGTGGGCTTTTGTGTTTGCTAACCGCTGGAAGAGAACAACACAATTGACATCTTTATATGCAACACACAATGCTTTTATAGAGAGTTTATGGTGCACTGCTATCTGGACAAAAGAGTCATAAGAGCTCCGCCCCACAAGACTTGATAATATTCTGCTTTGTAGATACAACTTGGGTCTCAGTCAGTGTCAGTCGATTAGATTTCTTGTCCTGTACTTCATCACTCGACAGCCTTCAATACCATGACCCCCTCAACCATTCATTTACAAAAATACACCAAAAAAATCATGGTTACCATAATAACACAATAGCACAGTAATACCATACCAATACAAATGTAATACCATAGTAATAACATATTAATAGCAGAGTAATAGTAAACAATACCAGAGTAATAGTATAGTAATACTACAGTAATACCAGTAAAACTCTTCTTATCAAGTCCAGAAAAAAAACAGAGTTCAAGTGAATGTTTATCTTCATCTATTCTTTCTTGTGTGTTGAATGAAGAGTACAGACGACATGTCTGATGAGTACAGAATAAAGAAGTGTAGCGTGAGAAAGGTTAAGAAAAAGCCACAGGCCCCACACTGTCTGGTCTGCAGTCATGTTTAAGAGTCGTCCAGCGGTGGGTTTGTGGTGACACAGAATCAGCCAAACCTCAGAGACTCAGGACATTCTGATATTTCAGCACTTAAACGCAGTTGTGCAGGATGTGCTCACATTCCCACAGCCTTGCTAAAGCCATTTCAGAAGGGCGGAGTCACAGCTGATGACTGACATCTGCATATATCACTCAATGCTGCGGTTCTGAGTAACGGTAATAAACAGATTTTGTTTGGATTTTCGCTCTACACGCATTCTAATGCAGCTCTTCAACGTCATGTTTTCCTCATCAGACGGATTCCCGCGGTCTTGAATAAACAAGCGTACCTTAAACTCCAGTTCCATTCCAGTGACGTTCTCTCCGGACTCGATCTGTGTGAGTTTCTGGATGTAGGCGTACAGATTCCGGGCGGGAACTTCGGTGGTTCCGCAGGTCACGGCCTCCTGCAGCGCGTCGTGAATGAAGACGTACTGATCTTCTGTCTGCACCATGTAGTTTCTCTGAGCTCTCATGAGCGTCACGTGACCGTAGATGTCCACCGTCTTCTCGTGTTTAATGCGCTCCAACATGGCATCGATCACGATGAAACAGCCGGTCCGACCCACGCCGGCACTGCACGTTCAAGAGAAGAAATCATTACCCGTCACATACTGTATATACAAAAATACATGGTGTATTAGTGTTATTCACTGTTACGAACTCTAAACTAGAGCTACAAGAACCACAACAAGAACTTAAAAACTCTTGAAAAGAGTCGTGATGGTTAAGATTATGATGTGCTGATAAAGTGTGCAGGTGTAAACAGAGAGTTGAATGACGTTTGATCTCTAGAAGAACTCTCAACATGAGATTCAAACCGTTCTGAAAGGACAGACGCATCTCTCTCTCTGTGTCCTCTGTGACATCAATCATGCAGTTGGGCGGTCTTTCTGTTTGTGTTGAGTAACGTCTGACCGCACACGCTTCGCGGTGACCCACGGGTTTGAGGTGACGGCCCCAAGAAAACATCCCCTGGCGGCAGAGACGGAACATCACACGGCAGATTCTCTTCAGTGGTATCTGAGCGCGAGCGGCGGTACGTCAGTTGAATAGTTAAAGAGCAGTAATGTATTTCAGTTAATGACCCACACCAGCGGCTCAACCGTCGACCTTTTGTTTAGTCTGACAAACAGTGGCGTATAATCTCCTGCCCACACGCCTCACGTCACCCCAACAGCTTAAAAACTTTACAAAAGACGAACAAACTTTCTGACGCGGCCGACAGAATGAAAGAGGGTTTTTTTTGTTAATGGTCAGATGATGAGAGCTCCGGCCGGGCGGATGCTGTTTTCAAACGGATTAAAGTCTGCCGTTATCTGATTTCAGCCCAAAGGAATTCAAAGTCGCCGTCCCAATGAATGATATTAATTCCTGCATTCAGCCAGAGAGAAGCGACGGGCAAAGAAGGATTTTTCAATTTCAAGCGTTCCGCTGGGAGCCGTAATTAACTGCCGTATGTGTTATTTTAAGGGTGCACTAATCCTTGTTTTCTATCTGGCACTTTTCTGACGGAAGGTCTCTGTCGCTACGCTTCGTGTTTCTCTGCTTTTGCTTAGAGAAAAAGTGAAGGCATGTTTTCATATCATGTCCGTGATGTGTGATATAAAACTATTCTTATATCACTTCTTGTTGCTTTGAATAATGCTCACTAAAGACATGGCGTATGGCGTTTGTGTTGTAGGTTCAGAACACAAACCTGCAGTGCACCACCATGGGCCCGGCGTCCGGAGGGTTGCAGGATTTCACCCTGCGCAGGAAGGCCAGGAACGGTGTGGGATGTTCGGGAACGCCGTGATCTGGCCAGGCGGTGAACTGAAACTGTCGCACCTCTCTCTTCTCGCTGGAGCCGTTCTGAACACAACAGTTGAAACACCTCAGATCTCAGCTGAAGGCTTGCGAGAGGCTTTAGAGACGGATTTCATTCACGTTTACCTTGTAAAGCGCAAACGTCCTGACGCAGTACGTGGCTAACTCCACCGTGTCCAGCAGGGTGACCTGAATGAGTCCGTACGTTTCTGTTCCTCTGTTGGGCCAGTACTGGTCACACTTCACCTGCACACACACACGTTAGACACATTCAAGTTTGTTCTCATTCCACACGCTCATGTGTCGACATTAGCATTACTGTTCAGATGCTGCGCTGTCAGGAGAAGAAGAATAAAGAGAGAATTGGAACGAGAGAGCCGTCACACATAAGTGAACTCAATCTCCTCACCAACATTAAATGGCTACCAGAAAAAAATCAAGGATCTGTCTCGACTCGATTCATTTGAGCTTTCGCTGAAAATCTCCACGTTAAGCTCATTACAATGCATCGAGACATTTGAGCCCTGCGTGAGACAAACACAAGACTCTCAGAGTCTTAACACACGACCTAAAATATTACTGTATGAAACAATGCATAAATATTCTTCCATTCAAAATAAAACTAAGATGAAATAAAGTTGAATACTATGTGTCCCTTTGTGATTTGGAGTAATTGACTGTATTTTAGTTTGGTTATTTATTTGTATTATTAATCACTACACTAAACACTAAAACAAAACAATAGTTAAAAAAACAGTTTAACATGAATAGATATCGGTGATCTATCAATAACTATATTGATCTGGTAATGAGTACACATTCTTAACCAATCAAATCAAGCAATCAGACAGTGCTTCATACCCGTGATCTTTCTTCTAGTTTGGTCATCATGACGATATTTGCGCTCCGCTGCTCCCAGATCATCCGCCAAAAATCCCCGAAGGTCTCCGGCAGCGGACCTTGAGTGGCGATATAAGCGTTCTGCTTCCTGTAGCCGTCAATGTAGTTTGAGTTGATGTAATCGCTGCCGGGAATACCTGCAAACAAGTAAATAAATAAAACATGCTTTTATAAGAATATTTGTCCAAAACCTCATTTCAAGTCGTAATGAAAGGATTTAAAAGATCGTAAGAAACAATTTCCATGAATGACATCAAACCTCTTGACCGTAATGAATGTTTGTCAGTATGAAGCTAGTGAATGTGATCACGTGACAATGATTTTCTGACAATAAACAATCCACATCATCATCACCCTCATGACTCCAGTGGAGTCAGACAGCGGATGTTGACTTTATATTCTTCAGTGTGTAAATGAAGTCAATGCTGCGACGCACACACGCACACACACACACACACACACACACACACACACACACACACACATGCAGAGGAGAGATAAACCTCGCTCGCTCGCCCGCTCACAGCTACATTATTTCATATACAAAACACATTCATTTTCTTCCTCATTGCTCTTAGAAAACACAATGTGGCCATCATTACTTTAATCCCACAACAATGCTGCATGTGTCCATCAATCCCACAATGCATTGTGAAAGTTCAGGTAAATACAAACATTCAGGAGCTTTTGGATGTTTCTTAGAGAATTCACAACTGAGATTCTCACAGTGTCACAGCTTATTAATATCACAGATTCACTGTGTGTGTGTGAGGAGAGAGGTGACGCACCATCGATGGCAGACAGCAGGACTCTGGAGTGATCGTAAGCGATGACGTTGGCATATCTGTTCTTGGGTTTGTTCACCTCCAGGTTGGAATGTTCCCATGTGAACTGCTGACCGGGATCAATGGACTGAAAGTCAGAAATATGATTGTTATACACACACGTACACACACACAATCACGCATGTACACACACACAGCGAGAGAGAG
>NC_079890.1:296430-298930 GCF_024868665.1 Triplophysa rosa
TAAACCGAAGCGGCTGAACCTGCGGAGGGAAAGGGGACGGCCATAAATCATAAGCAGCTGACACGCTACAACAAGCAAATGTGATGATTGCTAACTATCCCAACTAAAAAGAGACTTCAGCTCTCAGCTAGAGCTGTCACGATATACCGTGATATGAATAACCGTGATCACTGATATTGTGTTACTGTTACACGTACATGATGATAATTCAGTGCCTTATAGTCAACTAAAACTACTGAAACATTTCTCTTCATAGGAAACAAATCAAATGTAGCCCTAAATATTATGTGGAAGAATCAACTAAATGAAGATAAGAAATGTTTAAACTAAAACCTACATTCAAATAACCTTTACAGCAAATTAAAAGCTAATAATAAAATGTCAAAGTCAAATAACTAAATAATTACCATGAAAACTTCTCTGGTTAAAACAGCAATTTTGTTTTAAGAGTCACAGTGGTTGCAAACTCTCTCACTACATTAATATTAACACACAAAATTCCAGATGAATTTGAGCGACAGCATTATATATTTGTATCGTGCCCATGATAATGGAGTCATATGTAAATCTGATATTGTGACAGCTCTAATCTCTACTCTCATTGGTTAGTAATAAACAGACAACATATGACAGTATATGGAAATGAAGATGAGTGCACGACAAACCCAAACGACACAGAGCTATTGTGTCAAGAAGAGAAAGGTTGATGTGTGATGATGTCAGGCATGTTCATGTGTTTGGACTGGTAATGTATGATAGTGGTAACGCGTGAGCACGTGTCGGCATGAGAGCACGCGTGTGTAAAGGAGATGAGGCTCTCTGACAAGCGGTTTGCATAACAACAGGCTGTGTGTCGCAGAGAAAAGAGGCCGGACACACGCTTCTTTCATCTGCGCTCTGATAGAAGAGGGCATTAGCTAATGGAGGCAGCGGGAGAGAGCTGCCATCCACCGCCTCTCAAGACCCATTACCAGACGCACTGACAATGAAACCAAACCACATCAAGCACCCTCAAGATGAAAATTGAGATGAGGGGGGGTGACCGTATGACAGGCATCAAGGGTTTGGAGAGAGCCGGGCTGATGCAGAGGCTGAAGAGACACAGAGAGAGAGATCTGAAGAGAAAATGGAGGACGCTGATGCTTCTCCAAGAGCCTGAGAGTCGTGGTAATGAAGAGAAGATCGCTCTCCAAACACAAGAACATGTATATACACTGATGCCTACATCACAGGCAACACTCAAAACCTAGTCTATGAGAAATCACTTCATTCCGTGTGTTCATCACAGGTCTCTCGGATCACAACTTTAAAGAGATCGTTCAGCCATTCATGAATCATGTCAATGTCAAACCTGTATGAGTCTGTTTCTCCTTCAGACATGAAAGAAGATATTTTGAAGAACCTTATAGACTTCCATTGTATGAACACAAAACCACTGAGATGTTTCTCAAAATATCTTTTGTGTTCCACTGAAGACTCGCATGCAGATTTACAACCACATGAGAGAGAATGAATGATGACAGATGACTGTCTCCAAGTCTCACACTCAATAATATGAATCCTTATATTTTCAAAATGACTGAGAGTAAACTCAAGCTATAGTTACATCTGTGTTTGTCCTGAAAACTGAAGCCTGGACACTTCCAGAATTTGTTGCGAGGTATAAAACCTCTGGAGAGCAGAAGACCACAGACATCAGGACAGATTCAGATGATGTATAACGTGATAATCCTCTGAACACACGCACGCACACACACACACACGCTTCAGAGACTTAAACCATGGTCTGTTTGAATACTGGATTCTGATTGGCTGGAAGGTGTGCATTAAAACCATCTAACGCACGGGTAGCTCCAGTCAGTTTGATTACATTTGAAATTTAACTGACAAAATCACGGTAATTTCCACCTGTCTGATCTAAAATTTCACTGTAAACATCAATAAAAGCTTTCACTTGGCAAATGACCATGGTATAAGCGGGATAATCCACAGCTAGCCGTGCGTTAAAGGACCAGACGTTCTTGCATTAAAACCCTTTAACGCACGGCTAGCTGTGGATTATCCCTAACGTGCTTGTGGCTGTCATGTTTCAGATATTAAAGAACACAACATCGGGTTGGTGAAGCTAGCTCTGTCTTTATCGGTCTTGTTTTCTATTCACCGCATGGGATCAGACGGTCAGATCATCATCATGACAGCACACATTAGTGGACTGTTTGAGCAAAAGTCAGTTGTATCGTGATATTCATCGCACGGCTTTAAACTTGATCAAAAATGATCAAACTTAGAAGTTGTTGAGATTTGATGAGAATGTGTGACTGAAACTCAAGGCACTTGTTGTTTCTCACCGGGTGTTTGGAAGTTCAGACGGCGTAACTCCACGGGGTCTGTGGGGTGATGACACGGCATTTCTTTACCGCTGGGCAAACTGCCCTTCCTGGCTTCTGACTCCGCCCGTTTCCTGTGAAACACACAGAAAAACACCATTCATTTCACAACA
>NC_079890.1:303930-318135 GCF_024868665.1 Triplophysa rosa
GATTGTCCCAGAGTTTAATAAACTTTCCAGGTCTCTGTTTCTTCAGAGGGACCACCACAATGTAATATCCCCTACAGACAGCGAGAGAGAGAGAGAGACGGTTAAGGTTCTATTGACAGCAGTAGGGCATCCATCAAGATTAGAGCGAATCAATCTGGAATTTCCAATCCACGGGGATGACACTGGATTAACGGCACGTTTGACGGAGAAGAGAGTTCCTCAGTAAACACATCAATAACCTGCCAACACACAAACTTCCCTGCCTGACTTTCACTTGAAGGCTTTTGTTGGTGTTGCGTGAACCCTCTCTGAAGGAGATGATGGTAGGTCGTTGTTTTTGGCTTGTGTTAGAAGAATCTGGCTCTTACCTGACTTTCTCTGTGGTCTGTACAGTGGGCAGCTCGACCGTGACCGTGCCGTCTGTAGCCGTCTTGCCGATCAGGTAGGGTTTGGTACGCAGTATGTCAGGTGCTGTCATGGTGGAGACGCGGTGCTGTAGACCTCCAGCGCTGTTACCACGGTTAGTGAGCAGGAAGGAATACTGAGTTTCTGGCTGAAGGTTTGTGATGAGCTTCTGCGTCAGCTTCCCGTCCACCTCCACGCTTTGTCCATTATCATACAAGATCTAGAAGAAAACACCCAAACCTCAAACCTGAGGACACGTCTCATGTGAAAGAGTAGAGTCTTTTAGGATCATTTCTACAGTAGTGTTTAATCATCACAGGACAGGAAATCCCAGAATGCATCAGCGTGACACAGTCAAGATGGCCAAACAAATGAATGAATTACTGCTTATAAATACCCACAGAATTCACTCAGTACTGAGAAGTGTCGCAACATTTTCAATCTGAATACAAATGAACTCATTGTTTGTGTCTATTGTGTATTTTTAGGTTAAGCAGGCTGGTTTTAGACAGGTTTTTTGTCAGTCAAGCTGTTTTTATCTGGACAGGCTAGAACCCACCAGCTAAAACCTGATAAACACCAGCTTTGTCAGACTTTGTGGACCAACTTAAATCAGCTAAGACCAGCAGGTTTCCAGCTTGGCCAGTTAAAACCAGCTGAGGCTGATTATTTCTCAGTAGGGTAGTTAGTCGAGTCTTCAGTGTGCTGCTTTTTCAGATCACACTCAAAGAGTAGCTGCCAATGTAGGCCATTAGGAGGTCACTGCACATTTAGGCCTTAGGATGCATCTGCCTATGAAGACAGTAGACAGCAAATGTTGCGGAGCACATCACAATTCAAGCGTAAAGGCTACAAATCAACAAACATCACAAGAGAATGCTGCATTTGATTTCAAACTCTTACTGTAAACGGTTGAGCAGGATTGTAGTTGTCGGGGATCTCCCACGTCAGCAGCACGGAGGTCTTCATGGCAGCTTTCACGTGAAAATTTTTTGCAAACACTGCTAAAAGAAAGGTGGGGCAGATGAATTAGGCAACAGCGACAGAACGGTTTCTAGTCAAGCACGGTCTTACCTGAGACCCTTCTACCCCTCGACTTTACAGGGCTATCCCAGAGCTTGCTCCTTACCTTTCACCTTACCATTGACTCCCGATGCTAAACTTCCTTGAGGACGCTAATTCAAACACTCAAAGCTAGCTACACTAGTGGCTAATTTGACATTCGCTAACTTCCAATTTCCTCCTGAGAAACACCATGCTCTGTCTCAGAGATGACGTTTGCTTGTAGGAGAGGGCGAACGGGGGCGAAGGGGTGTCGCGAGCCTCCTACCTTGGTTGACGGGTTGCGTTCTGAACTGGACGCTAGGACTGTAAGGGCCGGCGCCCTTACTGGTGAAGGCACACATTTTAATATCGTACGTGGTGTCTGCTTTAAGGCCGTCCAGGACGACGGTGGACTCGGGGGCAGTGATGAACAGTTCGGAAGGACTGCGCGGACTGTTGATGTCTTTGTACTGAAGGGCGTATTTAACGATGACTCCGTTACGCTCGGCTAGTACCACAGGCTGCCAGCTGACCTGAATGGTAGTGGTCGTACTACTTTCAGCTACAATGCCTTGCGGGTAGCCGGAGGGCGTGTCCTCGGGCGTGGTGATCTCTTTCACCGTCTCCTCTCCGAACCCCACCTTGTTGCGGGCAGAGAGGCGGAAGGTGTAGGACGCCCCCTTGTGGATTTCTTTGGTGGTGTAGTGGTTCTCACGCTCGGAGAACTCGATGACGGTCAGGGGCTCCACGTCCTTGCGGCCGAATCGGAGGCGATAACCTTGCAGAGGGCCGTGAGTGTTGGGAGGAGGGTGCCACTGCAGCAGAGCTGTGCCCATGTTTGTTGGACTGACCATGAGACGAGGCTTTTCAGGAACTGAAAACAAAGAGACAGGAAAAACACGCGGCGGTAAATGTGGTGCCAATGACGTCAAAAACACAAATCTGAAGTTAAATCATGAAGCCATTTTTTATTGTATGGCACAATAGTAATTCATTTCTATCGTCAATATCATGTGGTACTGCGTAAAAACTGAAGATGTTTAAGGTTCTCATTACAATATAATAACACACATATAAATAACAATAAAAAACAATGAAATGACTTTACTTATGTGCACAAAGCACATGATTTATGTATTTTTTTAAAACAATGGCATGAGCTGTGTTGCGATTTCAGCTTTATTTTGATTTACTGTCCAACCTTAAACCTATTAAGGGAAACGATTAAACAAACTAATGAATATGTGTCATTTGAGTTGGTAATGGACTTATTTTCACCAAAGTTAAGCGATTAGATTTGAACAGTTTTTAATGTGGATCGCGGTGACCAGATTGAACACAGTTGGGTATGGTGTGTAATGTCAAATCTGAATGAAAGCAGCTGAAGCACTGATCTAACATACTGTAACAGATTCTCCAAATGTTGATCTATTTCTTAATTTTCCAGTCCCAAACGCTTTGACACGGTTGACAGGATATAATGATGTAATGTCAAACAGAAATCAACAGCGATACCGTGTGCCTTTTCACAGGCGTACACTGAAGAATGAGAGTGAAATAAAAGGCTCTTCAGAGAGCAGAATAACAGCGCTATTAGAGCTCCTGTACTTATAAAGCCATTCAGTGATCATCCAGATTCCTTTCTTCTGAACAAAGAAATTCTCTTTTGCTATTTTCCCGACAGATTTCTCCATTATAATCTTAACCCCTGCGAGCATTTAAAGTCAGAGCCGTAGGTGAGTGGAATTACAATCGGCGTCATCACCTCGAGGGCAATTACAGGCATTCACTGTTAATGGCCGCGGGCTAACAGTCCTGCGTCTCTTCCAGACCACACCGAGGGACAAATGACTCAACCTACCGGCTCCGGTGGTGGTGACCAGCTTGGGTTTGCTGCGTGCTCCGTCTCCTTTGGTCGTGTAAGCGGCGACGGTCACTGAATATGTGCTCTCAGCGTAAAGGTCTGTGAGAAATAACTCCTGGAAAACAGACAAAAGCGCAATTGCTTTTAAAATGGCGAGGAATCAAAATAGAACTGAATAAATGTACTGCACGAATAAATAGAACACTTTTGACACCAAATGCCTTTTTATGAACTTTTCTGAACCAGATGTATATCATTTTACAGAGAATGCTGGGCAGACTTTTTTTATAATTAACACATTCAAAAGATGCATATTAATGTACACAAACCTCTGGGAGGTACTATTAACCCTTGTATGGTGTTTGGGTCTGTGAGACCCGTTTTAATTTTTTATCAAAAGAAAAATGATACAATTCATATTTTTTTCAAATTCAAACTAATTGGCCTTGTCTTATTTTCTGTGAAGAACATATATCAGGACAAATGTTCAAGGACCGCACACTGTACACCCCCCTACACATTTATATTACATACAGGATGTTCGGGTCCACTGGACCCAGGGCTTATAAAACTGTGAAAACTGTAGGTTGTGTGTACCTTCATTGTGTTCTCTTCATGTCTGGGCCTCCATTTAGTATGTTTGTGTGTGTTTCTGTGTGCGTGAGTGTGTGAGAGAGAGAGTGTGTGTAAGTGTGAGTTTTCTGTTTCTGCCTCTGCTGTTCCCACAAAAAAACGTGGTGCACTTCAATTCATAAATGTGATACAACAAAGGCACAGGGCAAATATTAACCATATATGCTGTTTAGATTGCTTTCAATTGGGATGAAGTAAACATCTTTTAATAATTTTAACATAAAGCGTTTGATTGTGTTGAATTAATAACCCAAAACTGCAGCGGGTCCACTAGACCCACCAACACGAGCTGAGTTACAAAAATATGAACACCACACAAGGGTTAAACTTCTTATATTGCCAGTTTTTTCAAGATAATTGAAACTCTGAAAACAAGAGTCTATGCTCTTTCTTTTTCTCTTCTGGCAACAACAAAACCATCTGAAGCAACATTAAACATCTATAGGCAAGTGAAGGATACATGTTTATATTCATGTGTGTAAATGATGCAGCATGCAGTGAATTAAATAGCATGTGCATAGGTGCCAAAATGAATTCAAAGACTTACATGTTCAGCCGAATCATCATATTCCCACTGATGCAGAGTCCAGCCGCCATCAAGAGAAACAAAGAAGAAAAATACGAGAAAAAGGAAAGGAACAGAGGAGAAACAAAAGAGAAAGAGAGGAAGAGCAGAAGAGAAACAAAGGGAGAACAGAAGAGAAACAGATAAGTAACAGAGAAAGAACAGAAAAAATAACAGGGGAAGAACAAAAGAGTAACAGAAGAGAAACAGAAAAGTAACAAAGCAAGAACAGAAGGGAAACACAGGAGAAACAGAAAAGTAACAGAGGAATAACAGAAAAGAAACAGAAGAGAAAGAGAAAGTAACGGAGGAGAAACAGAAAGTAACAGAGGAGAAAAAGAAACGTAACAGAGAAATAACAGAAGAGAAACAGAAAGTAACAGAGGAAGAACAGAAGAGAAACAGAAAGTAACAGAGGAAGAACAGAAGAGAAACAGAAAGTAACAGAGGATAAACAACAGAAAGTAACAGAGGAAGAACAGAAGAGAAACAGAAAGTAACAGAGGATAAACAACAGAAAGTAACAGAGGAAGAACAGAAGAGAAACAGAAAGTAACAGAGGATAAACAACAGAAAGTAACAGAGGAAGAACAGAAGAGAAACAGAAAGTAACAGAGGATAAACAACAGAAAGTAACAGAGGAAGAACAGAAGAGAAACAGAAAGTAACAGAGGATAAACAACAGAAAGTAACAGAGGAAGAACAGAAGAGAAACAGAAAGTAACAGAGGATAAACAACAGAAAGTAACAGAGGAAGAACAGAAGAGAAACAGAAAGTAACAGAGGATAAACAACAGAAAGTAACAGAGGAAGAACAGAAGAGAAACAGAAAGTAACAGAGGATAAACAACAGAAAGTAACAGAGGAAGAACAGAAGAGAAACAGAAAGTAACAGAGGATAAACAACAGAAAGTAACAGAGGAAGAACAGAAGAGAAACAGAAAGTAACAGAGGATAAACAACAGAAAGTAACAGAGGAAGAACAGAAGAGAAACAGAAAGTAACAGAGGATAAACAACAGAAAGTAACAGAGGAAGAACAGAAGAGAAACAGAAAGTAACAGAGGATAAACAACAGAAAGTAACAGAGGAAGAACAGAAGAGAAACAGAAAGTAACAGAGGATAAACAACAGAAAGTAACAGAGGAAGAACAGAAGAGAAACAGAAGCAAAATGAGATTCAAACAGTGTGTTGCACAGCCTGCTGAGGTGTGGATGTGTTGATCTGTTGTGTCTAATTTGAGCTCATATATACTGTATAGTTAAACAGATTTCAGCTCTATAGTGTTTGTGTGTAATAATGATTTGTCTGTGAATATTTAAACACTGAACACTCTTTCTTTAGTTAAAGAACATATACAATAATACATGAAATGTCATAAGAATACATTCACTGGTATTTTGCTTAGGGGTGGTTTCCCGGAAGTCAGGGCTAGGCCTTAGTTAAATTAGGACATTTAGGCAGGTTTTACAATCATGCATTTAAAAAAATATACTTGCGTGCATTTTGAGACCAAACAACGGCACGTATGTATTTTATGATATGTCAGTGCAAGCTGCTTCAGTTTAGACAGCTCTAACATTTATTTTAGTCTAGGACTAGTCTTAAACCCTGTACAGGAAACCCCCCTATAGTTTCCAACTCTGTTCCAAATCCAGTGAACTGCACTGCTGTCTGATGTCTTATACACCGACAACAAATAGTCCAACTCTATACCACATCACAGCTATACACACACACCAAGTGCAACTCCACACTCAAGAGTCATGACTGTTACTAAAACTGTTAGTTTGATGTAAACAACACACTTCTAAGAAATATAAGAATATGAGAACTATAAGTATTTGACCTACAAAGTATTTAATCAACATTCCTTCTTGAACATCCACATCACTGTTATACTGACAATGTTGTGATATCATGATTATTTCAGTGATTAATTCAACATTTTAAAGATGACTGAAATTTTGTTGAAGTAAATAAATGGTTTATGAGCCCAGGGTTTTGATTTAATGAACGATTTTTGTCTTTTCAGAATCTTTGTGATAATATACATTTAAATCTCAACCAAATGTTGACTTAATTCAGTCAAGTAAGTGATTTAGGCCCGGTTTCACAGACAAGACTTAACTTGAGCCAGGACTATGCCTTAGTTAAATTAGGATATTTAAGTCCATTTTAATAAAATGCCTTGGATAAAAACATTACTGGTGTGCATCTTGAGACAAAACAATGACACTGACATATTTAAAGATATGACAGGGAAAGTTATTTTCAGTTAAGCCAGCTCAAACATTCATTTTAGTCAGTGCTCGAATTGAATCAAGTCTTATGGGGGGTCCCCACCATAAAACTTTTTTTGGTGGAGGTGGGGCTTAGTCTCACAATATACAATTATACACAATATATTTGATCGTAATATGCAAAACTATATACTATTTATTAAAAACAGGCTTACATAAAAGAACAGGCTTGTTTTACTGTATTTTGGATCAAATCAATGCAGGCTTGGTGAACAGAAAGGACTTTTGAACAGCAGTGTACGTCCAACAGAATAGTTCTAGCATTATTTACCAATGTAGTATTTACTATTTTCCCTAAAAAACAACTGGATGATTGACACTTTGTGATAATAATGTTTGTTCCAAAAGACTTGTTTAAATCCAAGAAACTAGTTTATTAGATATTAAAAATATAAATTGTGACAAGACCGGCTGTCATTCTGTGTGTTAGTGTTGTGGGGATTTTTCAACGATTTCAGTGCATTTACATAGTTACGTCCAGCAGGTAGCGGCAAGGAACTGTTATGAGTTAGTCTGTCAGTCAGCAGACTATTCAACCATTTCAGTCCAAAAGTCTGCTTTATTCAGGAACTAACTACAGTATGGCTATCAATATGTCAATCATAGCTATTTCAAGAGTGAATCCCGCATTTATATGCCGATATTATTCCCGAAACTTTGCAGCGTGTGTGTTCCGTGTGGTTTAAAATTTAAAGCGACATGACAACTAGCCCGTAAACAAACTTAATATAAATTATAGTAAATAACTAATTCACGAAATTTACCATATCCATTGCATGAATTTAATCACATTTGTCACTATCATTTTTACTCAAATAAAAATATCTGAGGGATCCCCCAAGTCTATTTTTTTACTTCTTATGGGGGCCCTAATGCCTTATGGGGATCCCGGATCCCCCCAGACCCCCTTCAATTCGAGCACTGATTTTAGTCTGAGACTAGCCTTAAGCCTTGTCTGTGAAACCGGGCAAATATGTGCAGTTGTTGTACATGACACACATGATCTCTCACATAATGACACTAAAAGCCTTTATAAGACAAAGATAAACCCAGTGTCACAATAATTCTCATAGATGTGTTCTGGCTTACATACGGCAGAAGAGAAGTCACATAAATACTGTGTGTAATGTGTGTGTACGTGATACTTCAGTTAGACACATTCTATATGTCATAAAACATAAATGTGATATGCAGCAGGTTAGCTTTCATTTGAACTGCCTGTGTGGGACATTTATGTGTCACATCTGTGTGTGTGTCTTTATATCTCATTAAGATCGTAATACCGGAACTTGATGAAAACAGCTTATAAAGGAAAATAATTGATGTTTATTTAAATCACAGAAAAGGTTTGTGTGAAGGTTTGGTTTAAGGGTACAGGATACAATACAGTATACACTTTATACTGTTTAAAAATCATTCTGACTACAGAAAGAGAGAGTGAGTGTATGTGAAGAGTTTTAATGATCTGTGCAGTGTGGTCATTGTTTTATGTGAACTCTCTCTCCAGTCTCACATATGTTATATTGCTGATTTCATGATGGAATTATATTGTAATTGAGATCTTAGTTTTTAGTGTGGTCTTATATTCAATAAGCAGTTTGAACCTCATGATGACAAGCTCAAACCAGTGTCCACGTGTCAACACGTGTCATCAGGCAGAACACATGGGTTTGGAACAGAGCTACTAAACTCTGAAACTAAACCAAACGGCTGGCAGGCTGAACCAAGTGGTGAAACATTACCTGAGCATCGTCTATCAGGATGTCTCTGATGACAGGATGCCCGACGGGTTCACCGTTAACCATCCTGACATAGTGCACCTGATACCCACGGATCTGTCCGTGCTGTCTGCTGGGCACCGGCGAACGCCACAACACTTTAACAGATGAGGAGTTGACAGCCTCCACCTCGACTTTACGAGGAGGGCCGCTGGGCACTGAGAGAATCATGGGATAGAAGACAAAACGGTCAAGCTTACAGAGGCCCACGGGCACCTCCCACAAACAGAATGGTCAGGTGGACAAAAATCTACGAAATGGCTGAATACTGCTGATAACACTAATATCTCGACAATGGCAAGTAAAAAAAAAAAAAGAGAAAAAACAAAAACAATCCCCAAAAACAGGTCACAGTGAGTTGACCTCATTTTTATATATTTTTTTGAAAAATGGGAATAGTGGATTCAAAATATGGAATAAAAATATAACCGGTAAAAACAAGCAAAAAGAAGCCAAGCGGAGCGTTTCAGAGATCTGAAGCACTCGAAAGGAGTTTGGCTATGACAGAGTGAAAAAAACACACACACAAAAAAAAAATGTCATTTTCATGGGACGTTGGAGAAAAAAGCCCCATTTTTGAAGATTCACAGTCCGTTCAGCCGTCTTTGTTCGTGTATGGAAATGAGTTTCACTCCATTAAAAAAAGCTATTTCATTTTTTATCTCGACAAGAAAACGGGGGACAAAAAAAACAAGACGACATTTGGGATTGTTAGAAGTTTAAGGTCATCAGAAGAATTTGCCATGTAATTGTTCAGCCCCAAAAATGTCAAAGGGGTTGAAATGCTGACCGAGTGCATCCGGATTAGTAGAGTTAGTGTGGGAGAGACAGGGAGATATCGGACAGAAGTCAGGGAATATTTGAGGAGTAAAGACATTAGTAAAGGGTCGTGTGGGTAAGACATACCGTCCTCCTCCGTACGGATAAGATGAGGTAAACTCTCAGGGCTTTCACCCGCTTCTGTGTGAGCGATCACTGTCACGCGGTACTCTGTCCATTTCTCCAAGTTCTCCAAGAGATAGCGGGAGGTTTGCGGCGGTATATCTGTGATGTGACGCAAGGACGTATCGTCTCCTTCTGTGGCGGTGTACTGGACGCTGTATTTGACGATGACTCCGTTCTGAAGCTCCACCGGAGGCGGCTTCCAACTTACCAGAATGCTGGTGGAACTGGGACTGGTACACTTGACTTCCTGAGGCGGAGCTGAGGGCTCTGATTGGAGGATCAGTGGGTTGTGGGAGGAGTGGATTAGCCATTGGTTTGGATCGGAGCGTTTGGGTAGGATCCCGGTTGAGGTTCACAGGGGTTGAAGGTCAGAGGATTTTTTTGTTTTTTTTGTGGTCGAGGTGAAGATGATGTTGATGGACAAACAAAAACAAACAAACAAAAAAGGAACAAAAAATAACATCAAATGAGGATGAAGCACAGGACGACATTCATTTATAAATCAAAGATGAAATGAGAGTAAATTTAAAAGAAGCTTTAAAAAAAAGAAATGTCACGACGTCTCATAAAGGAGGTGAAAACACAAACTGATGAGACTGATGTAGTAAACGAACCCTGAATATAAACCTACCTTTGAAATTATACACAAGTCATTTTTTCTACACGTCCTAACATTTGAGTACAATTTGAGTATTCAAATCACATTTTTGTTCATCAAATTCTGATATCTGAACGGTTGCTGAATTCCTCCAAGCAGTTACCATCAATCCAAAATATTAAAGGTTGATGTGTCAGCTCTGTAAAAACAGAAAAAGCGTTGCTCACCAACCTTTCCGAGGCCTGTTGGTTTGTGGTAAAAGCCTGGCTGCTCCAAGAGATCATGACTGATGTCTCAAGACATGCAAAAACAGCCCTCAGAGGTACTTACCTGTGTTCGCTTCTCAAAAGACCTCAGATTTACTCACACCGAGACTAAAGTGCATTTATTATGCATTCGAGTGCTTTAACTCAACTGGTCGAGCACGACACCAGCAGTACGAGGTCATGGGTTCTACACCCGGAGAACATCCCAATACATAAACATGACTTTAACACATGAATAATAAATGTGAGGTCTTTTGAGAACACGAGTCTAGCTGAATATCATTACACTTTACTTTTGGAAAAACCAAGGAACTCTCTCAAATCCAGCACAATCTCATAAACACACCAAACTTTAACAGATGAATCATTCAGCACTGTGAATCTAGCAAACAGACGACACCACATTCAAGCTTGTCACTGGTCTACAGTTCTCACAGATGGTCTCTCATTGAAACAGCATGTGCAGTCTATTCATCTTGTAATGCCTCCATTTATCAAACTGCACTGAGCTGAATTTAAACGTGATCTGGATTCTAGTGCTGAAGGATCTTGAGAAAAGGAAGAAGACCTACGTGTCTGAGGAGTTTCAGCCGAGATCTCGTTGGTGTAGGCACCGACACCATGTTTGCTGCGAGCAGCCAGCTGAAAGGTGTATGTGGTGAAGGGTCTCAGATCCTTCAGTAAGTAGGTGGTGGTGGGTTCGAAGCTGACGCGCTTCTGAAACACAACAGAACCGTCATATTAACATCTTTGCCGCGGCTCGGCGAGTATGTGTGGGGACGAGTGACATGCTTCAGACCTCCTCTTTGTCATCTCCTTTCTTATAGAGCAGCTCGTATCCAACGACCTGATTGTCCTGGCCGCTCTGTGTAGGGGGGTTCCACGACAGCAGGATGCTGGTCTCAGATTTTGCTTCAGCCTTGAAGTCCGTCGGTTGAGAGGGAACTATAAAAACAAGTCAAATAAAACGTCATCAAACCTTTAGACAGACAGAGAGAGAGAGAGAGAGAGAGAGAGAAGCGAAAACGATGACACCCACCTCCAGTTTTGGCAATGATCTGTAAATCAGAGGACAGAGGTCCATCTCCTACGGAGGTGAAGGCCAGGACTTTGATGTAATAAGTCTTATTGGGCGTCAGACCAGGAATGGTGAGGAAGTTGGAAGTCCTAACGATCTGTTTCTCCCATTGGTTGACGTGCAGGCCAGGATCGGTTGTGTAGTAAACCCGGTAGCCTGTAACCTGTCCGTTGGCCTCCTCGGGTTCATCCCAGTGGATGATGGCGGTGGTGGCGCTCAGCATCCGCCCTCGGACTTGCCGCGGGGCCGTGCTCGGCGCCTGCTCGGCCGTTTTGGCCTCGATGGCTTCGCTGGGAGGACCGCGTCCGATGTTGTTCACGGCCACTACTCTGAATTCGTAGTCGGAGTAAGGGCTCAGTCCACCCACGCTGTATCGAGTGGTGGCGACGCCATCGATTTCTTTATAAGAGTCCTCCGAGTGTTTGGTCTTGTGCTGGATGATGTAATAGGAAACAGGTTCGGGATTCCCAGAATCCCACGTGAGCGTGATGCTTGTTGCCGTGCGCTCGGTTACCTGGGGAACACCCGGTGGCTTCGGTAAAGCTGGACAAACGATCAAAGAATTCAAGTCAGGAAAAATACACACACAACAACTGGAAGTCATTTGTAGGTTGATTTCACCAGTAATGTTTGTCCAACCAATGGCAGTCAGAAGAGGTTTAAGAAAAAAGAAGTCACGCTTCAATGAAATTCTTTTTAATGTATTTATTCAAATGCAAAACAAGTTGAAAGTCAATATTTGCATGCTGTCAGCGAACAGGACTAACAAACTGCTGTGGATTGATTTGACTGCAGGTTTTTATTCTATTAAGTGGAGTCATTCACGGACCATGTGCTTGCTCCCCTGGGATGCTAGCCGAAGGTTAGAATGTCGACTTGCTCTGCCAAAACATGAGCAGAAGAGCCATGTTCCAGTGCTGTTTGCTGTTAATGTAGTACAGCAGAAGAGCTCAGAAGGCGATAAGCAGAAAAACACTTTCCCCCTGAGGAAGACAGACTTTTGTGTCTTCAATAGTCTGCAGGCGGTAATTTATTGCTTTAATTCAGAGCACATTAGGTGAGCTCGCCGATAGGACAGATAATGTTTAGTCTTTGCCTGCTGTCTCTTGGGGCATATTATGACTAATGTGATTTTATTATGTCTGCCACAGACAAGAGCTTTCAGTGTGTGTGTGGTATGAAACCAATCCCAACAGTGTGAAGATGATTCCATAAACACACAACAAACTGGTTTGTGTTCAACATTACCACAGCATATAACGTAGTAAGTGCACACAAAAGGTTTGGTTGATCTGTGCAACATTTGGTAATCGCAAACTATCAAACATCTACAGATCTTAGTTATATATTATTAGTTCATTTCACTCGATAAGACAACATAACACAATCACACGGAACAACTGTAAATACAAGACATGTTTTGATATATTTTCTTAAGTCTGAGATCATGTTTAGTACCCCGCTGATAGCATAAGAGCAGCGGCACTGATGGGAATGTTAAGTATCGCTCACCTTTGACCGTGATTTGTGCAACCGCCTCTATAACGCCCAGCGTTGACATGGCAACACAAGTGTAGTTGGCTGACTGCCGGACGTCGGTGAGCTCCAGCACGTTTCGGCCGATGGGCATGTCATCCTCAGGGGTCAAATCCTCCGAGCCCAGCATCCATTTGACATAGGGCATGGGTGAGCCGACCGCCACGCAGGTGATGTTCACACTTCCCCCGGGCATGATCTCATTATCCGTCGGAGGAATGGAGAAGCGGGGCGGAACCCGTCTCACTGCAAGAGAACACAAGCAGCGGTGATATCCCGTACGGACAAAATGCCGCGGAACGCAGGGGACATTTAACAGGTAAAGAATAACGACAGCTGACGAAGGGACAGCAAACACAAATCTGGTGGATTTCAACGTTACGCTGTTGTCATTGGTTTAGATGTGAGACAGTGGGTGGGGTTTCCCACAGCGGAGTCTCCACAGACATGGACGTCATGCACAGGTGAGCCGGCAGGACACGAGGAAACTGGAGGACCATAGCATGCAGGAGTTGCTTGACTGTACAACTGTGATGCTGCGTTCTCTTCCAGTTGATGTGAAGGAATGTGGCGGATCACATTGTCACATCACATGCACAGCCGTTCCACTAACAATACCACACGGCTGTGACCGTCTGCGCCTGCCGTTCAAAAAGTGGACACACGTGTCGGCAGACACGGACGTGTGACCGCCAGACAACACAACGAATGACAAATGAAGAAAAGTGATTTCTTGATGAAGAAAATTTGATTCAGAGAGATAGAGATACAGAGAGATAGAGAGAGAGAGAGAGAGAGAGAGAGAGAGAGAGAGAGAGAGAGAGAGAGAGAGAGAGAGAGAGAGAGAGAGAGAGAGAGAGAGAGAGAGAGGGAGAGAGAGAGAGGGAGCGAGAGAAAGATGGTTAGTTTTAATCCCGACTTTCTGAACACACACATTTTCTATGTACATGTGTAATTTCCACACAACACGAAGCACAGATACTGTGTTTATACACAAGTAAAAACATGACCACATTTCACCATTGACAAATCATGGAATACAAGACATTGCAAAGCTGATTGTGGTTTGTAGCAATGCTCAGTGAGAATGTTACTAGTGGTCCGACTATCATAATAGTCCACAGTCAAACACATATGGAGACCAGACTGAAAAGCTTGATCTGCGTTCTTTACCTATATACAGCAGTAAA